>NW_008338533.1:4489849-4526718 GCF_000622305.1 Nannospalax galili | reverse complement strand
CCAACACCATTACATGATTAAAAACACCACATACCCAACACCATTACATGATCAGAAACACCACATATCCAACACCATTACATGATTAAAAACACCACATACCCAACACCATTACATGATCAGAAACACCACATATCCAACACCATTACATGATTAAAAACACTCCGGCCAAGAATGGAAGGAGTTCCTTCAACCTAATCAAAGACCTTCAGTGAAAAGCGGTTAACTTTTTAAAAGTCATGTTGGTAACAACTTTCAGAATTTAACTTCAAACGCCCCGTACAACTAGATGGTGTCTCTAAATTCTATATTAACCAAAACAGAGCCAGGCCTTCTTGGGAAATGATAGATTCATTCTACATCTGTTGATAGCAATGAACATGAGATGGGAACTGACAGAGACAGGAGTCTTGAAGACCAAGCTCACCTCTGAAAAGTTTTGAGGCTGAATAGAAGTTTCAGCAAACACAGAAATGTGAATTAGACATCAAAGTTTTTTAAATGTCCCTGAATTTGTAGTGATATAAAAATTAAAAGCTTTCACCTTTGGAAAGCTAAAATAGAAACAATGAGGGCTAGCAAGAAAAGATAACATCAAATATTGTAGCTGGCTTTCTGTCCTCCTTACACTGAGGTTAATCAAATGCACCATGCACTGAAGTTTGTCTTTATGGAAACACTCTAGCTAATAAATGAGGGAAAAGGATAGAATTAAAGCATCACCCTTTTAAATACCTCTAATGAAATAATGAACAGGCAATCATAACTAATGGCTCTTAGCATAGTAAAATAGAAATAATTGACTTCCTATGGAAATATATGTCATAAAAAAAAAAAAACATACTGAATCCGACCAAGTGTCTAGCAACCAATTAACAGAAACTACAAAAGACAGGAAAGCGTTAACCATCACAGGCACATACCAAGCACCGGAATGTAGAAAACTGCAGGAGTTTCTTCAGTGCAAATGATGCTGTTTCCTTAACAAACAAATCACAAAGTAACACAAAGCAGGTGCAGGAAACTCAGGAGCATTCTTACATAAGGTTTTTTCACTACACATCAAGTGACATAATGTTTTTCAAAGGCAAACTGTGACAAGCCATGAAGGGGAATGGGAGGGAGGGACGATTGGGTACAAGGTGGAGAGCTGACGGAGTCATAGGTATACTCCACTGTAACCCAGCAAAGGGACAGGAGGAAACTGGATCAATAGAAAACAAGAAGTCAACAGAGTTAAACTCAGCCATATCAATAATTACTCAGTGTGGCAGTCTAAAGGCCCACAAACAAAGGTGAAGATTTTCAGATTAGATACAAAAGCAAACAATGATAAACTTTTTAAAAAGTCCAAGGGCCAGGCATGGTGGCGCACGCCTTTAATCCCAGCACTTGGGAGGCAAAGGCAGGCAGATCTCTGTGAATTCAAGGCCAGCCTGGTCTACATAGTGAGTTCCAGGACAGCTGGGGCTACAGGGAGACCATGTCTCAAAAAAGACAAAAAAAAAAGTCCAAGGATCGGGGCTGGAGAGATGGCTCAACGGTTAAGAGCACTGACTGCTCTTGCAGAGGACCCGGGTTCGATTCCCAGCACCCACATGGCAGCTATGAACCGTCCTTAACTCCAGTTCCAGGGGACTCCAAAGCCCTCTTCTGACATTGCACGACACGGGTGCACTCACATACATGCAGGCGATATACTCATACACATAAAATAAAAATAATAAATAAAAAAGTCCAAGAATCATCAATTAAAGGTATAATAATGAAAAATTATCCACCTTGCCAACACTAATCAAAAAAAAACTAGGGAGACTGCTTTAGGACCCAACAAAGCACACAGCAGAATGAAGGAAGGTTTTCAGTAAGAAACAGGATTGTTTCTTCAAGACTGAGAGTGAACACCGGGAAGGCTGGACCATCCTGAGCACATATGCAGTAGTTCACGCGGTCAAGGGTAAAAATGAGGGAAACTCAGACTACATGAGACTTGAGATTCACATCAAGTCAAAACTTCTCATGAGGCCTGTGGATCTGGGTGTTGAGAAAGGACCGTAACTGGCATGGAGTCAGGCCCAGGATGCTGACAGGTCACAGGCCACAGGGGAGAACATGCAACGATTCTGCTAAATAGACATAGCATTAAACCAACTCCTGATGACTTATTGTTACGTCCATGGAGAAATGCATCTCCCATCTCTCACCAGAGAAGCTTCCTTATGCAGCAGATGGTGATCAACACAGAGACCCACAACTGGCCAGTGTTCAGAGAACAGGAGGCTGCAGAGTACTTACCCCTCACTAGGACGCCTGTATCAAACTTCTGCCTCCCAAGGCTCAGGGATCTTTGCAGAAGAGGGGGCAGAAAGATCGTAAGAGCCAGAGGTGGTGGACGACCTCAAGGAAACAGTTTCCACGCAGCTGGTCAGTTCCTCACATGAACTCACAGCTAACTGACTTTGTTGTTTTGATGTTTTCTGAAACATAAGTTGCCGCTATTTCTCAGTGAAAGTCATTATTAGAGTGCTGAGGCTTTGAAGATCATGCGCTTTGGGTCCTGTATGTATGTACATGTGTGTGCATGTGTGCATGTTCGCTCTCTTCTTTAAAACGGTTTTTGAATTTTGGGGAATTTCATGCAACATCTTGATCATATTTAGACCCCTTCTGGATCTGCACCCCTCGAATCCTTTCCCACAGGATTTCGTACATTCTGTCATATACGTTAAGACATATATAACCAAGTTTGTGTTCCCAAATGTCCCTTGGTGTGAATCCATGCACTGGAGCCTGGTCAACCTATCTAGCATCATTCCCTTACAGAAGACCAATTCCCCTCACCCAGTGGTCACTGGCTGTCAATAATTCCTCAGAGACATATGCATTTCTATGTTTGCTTTCTTTACAACTTTTTAAAAGAATAAAAGGAAAATTCTTTACTCTGGAGCTTCAGGACACAAACCAAAGGGGACAAAACCACAAGCTGGATTTGGGCCTGGACTAGCCCCTGTATGCCCTCTTCTGTCTTCCAGAATATTTCATTTCCATTAAAATCACTAAGATGCTGTACAGGGTTCACTATGGGAGACAGCAAGCAGGTCACGAGTGCTCTGCCATCTGGTCACTGCTCTCCTCTAGAGATATGCTAAGGGCCAGAGGGTGAAGAGGTCAGGGGAGAGCGAGTGGTACCCCGACCATAAAGCAAGAGCTTTGTGATTGTTTTGTCAAAAAAGAAAATAAAGTAGTTATTTACATTCTGTGACAATTGAATTGATTCCACGTCTCCAACAACAGTTGATAAAAGAACCAGACCAAGGTGATCAGAACGGACAAGGGAGCTAAGCAGTTTTGTTTTCCTGTGCAAGTGCTCTCAAAACACAAAAATGAAGTCAACGTTGTGCTTAAGCCTTCTCTCCGGAATTAACTGTGTAGAGTAAAAATGCTCCGATTAAAATCCATACAGCAAAATTAAACGGAGTCTTTCCCTTCTCCCTGAGATCGCATACCTCCTTCCCTCACTGCCCTCGGAAGCCCCACTTTACCTGGCATTTTGGGGGATGGGGGGGAGCTTCTCTAGCAGGAGGGCAACAGAAACAGTGCTGGGGTCTTAGATGATTACCTCAAGTTTAGAAACCACAACACAGATGTGGAGTTTTGCTTTTAAATGCTAGGCTTCCTGAGAGAAGAGAAACTTAGGAATCCAAAGTGAAGTAAACGCAGAGTTGATGCCCTCAACAAACGTTGGGATAAGTGGAGAGACTGCATGGCCCAAAGAAGGTGAGGCCGTGTGCTCCAGGAGATGTGGAGGCAGTGGAGCCCAGTTGGAAGGAGTGACAGTCCTGCCTGCCTGGACACTTAGGGTTCAGCCTTGATGGCCCTCAGTGAGCCCAGGCTCTCTGCAGGCAATGTCCAGCCTAGATCAGCATCCCCGAGGTTCATCTGTGCCAAGAGCGGTCTACGGGAGCCTCGAGGGCCTCGTGTTGCTCACCCAGTAATAACGACACCTGCTGCTGAAAATTTGCTTAGCACAATCCAAAGAATAAGGTAGGCAGACCAGAGCCCACCCAATTAAGACTCACTCCCCACCCCTCACACATACCCTCCAGCAAAGACAAAGTCCAGGTGTCATGTCAGAATGCTCGGTATGAGAAGACTCCCCAGTGGCGATGGCAATGGGCCGGGGCACAGGCTGGTTGTCCACTGTGTGGTCTGAACATCCTTCCCCAAATTCACTCAGCCTTAAATTCCAACAGTGATTTCTTAACTTTGCAATTTTCATACATTACAGTTTAATGGTATTTAGTCCCCTTCCCTACCTGCACGTCCATCCACTGACCCCCACCCACCCAATTTAATGTACTCTATTATACATATAACGTGACCTATAAAGTCTGATTTGTGTCCTCAAATGTCCTTCAATTTGGATCTATCTACTTGGCCCACCAAGAGTCCCATCCCTGTAAGACACCGTCTCTCTCCCTCCCAGCAGTTGCCAATGGCCAAAAGTTCCTTAGGTTGGGTTGGGCTTTCTTACCCACTTCCCCATGTCTGTGCTGGAATCTTGTCTGGTTTGAGCTTGTATAGGACTTGTGCATGCTCTCACATTGCTCCAGCTGTCTGGAAAACTGTTTCCTTGAGGTCGTCCACCTCCTCTGGCTCTGACAATCTTTCTGCCCCCTCTTCTGCAAAGATCCCTGAGCCTTGGGAGGCAGAGTTTGATACAGGCGTCCTAGTCAGGGGTCAGCACTCTACAGCCTCCTGTTCTCTGCACACTGGCCAGTTGTGGGTCTCTGTGTTAATCACCATCTGCTGCATGAGGAGACTTCTCTGGTGAGAGCTGAGAGATGTGTTTATCCTGTGTGGAGAGGTTATATTGAAGATGTGCCACTTAGGATTAAAAATCACATACACACTTATTCTCTGTGGTTAACCAGTTGTGTAACTCTGTAACAATCTCCATCTGTTGCAAAAAGAAGCTTCTTTGAGGAGGGGTGACAAGTGCGCTTGTCTATAAATATGTGAATGCATACTTAGGACTGGAAAGCTAGAGAAGTCATGAAAGCTCACGGTCGCAGTGATTTTTTTTATTATTTTTATTTTATGCGTATGAGTGTATTGCCTGCGTGTATGTGAGTGCACCCATGTCATGCAATGCCTCGAAAGTCAGAAGAGGGTGTTGGACTCCCCTGGAACTGGAGTTAAGGACGGTTCGTAGCTGCCATGTGGGTGCTGGGAATCGAACCCGGGTCCTCTGCAAGAGCAGTCAGTGCTCTTCACTGCTGAGCCATCTCTCCAGCCCCAGTGATTTTTTTTTTAAAGGAAGGCCAGTTCTCCTGGAATAAACACGTCTCATTTGTGACTACACACCAAGTTGAGCACACTATACGTCTCTCCCATGTGCAAGCTCACTGAATCTGCATTGGTCACTTGTGGGAGGGGAGGCATCACTGCAGCTGGGCACTGGTGACTCTGGCAGGTTAACCAACTTAACCAAGGTCTCGTAGCTACTGTGCAAGCAGAGCTGGGGGCCAGGCCCTGCCCTGGCTAATGCCAACACAGTGTTCCTTTCCACCTCAGCTGCTCTTTAGTCAAAAGCACAGAGAAGAGGAAAACAAATTGCACTGTATCTTTAAGTTCAGTGTTCATCTCATGTAAAACAAATTGTCTACTCGAACAAATGCCTGTCCATTACTCTCCAATTTCTTGGCCTGGAACTAAGTATAAACTTAATTTGTTCTGCTTATAACACTTGCCTTTTACAAATAACTTGTCTTCCTAGATTAGATTCCTGACCTTAGTATTTATTTGCAGCCAATTCCCAACACAGGATTCAGAAACATAAAAAATGAGATGCGAGATAAAGGGAGAAAGAAGTGATTCAGGGAGAGAAGAAAACAAGCAATTGGATTTAGAGGAAAAGACAGATTACAAGAATCTGCCTAAAATAGATTTCATTAAAGAGCAGCTCAGGGTTTTACAAATTAGTTTGCAGTACTTTTGTGAGTAAAGTCCCTATATTGTTTCTAAGACAACATCGCTTACCTTTATCCTTGACTGACTGGACTCTAAAGTTAATCTAAGACCAAGTGCAATTAGCTTCAGGAAGGTACAGTAAAGGTGAATCAGCCTTCAACAGCGCCCCCAAGGGGTCACACATCCGAAACACATCACCATTTCCTAGGTGAGGCTCAATTTTACTCAATCTATCTGAAAATTAATGTTTTTAGGGAATGCCTGCAATAATTATTTGTAATTACTTCTTTGTTAGATAGCAGAATTGTTAAATAAGAATTCTGTCTTTAGTGACGACACACAAGGGTCCTGTTCTTTGCTCTTATGAGACATCAATAGCCACAGCCAGTTTTAAGGATTTACTAGGTTATAATGCGTGTTGTTTCTTGGTCAGAGTCACAGAAAATCTACTGGAGTGACTAATGACAGCATGGGACATGGCCAGGCAGCAAAGCTCAGTTCCCTTTGGGATAAAATAAAACACATTTTCTCTATCTGAGTTCACTAAATCTCCTCAGACAGATCTTCACTAAGCTGGGGGCAATTATTACATAGAAGGCAAATAAGAAGACCTGGGTTTCATTCAGGCAGTGCTTGGCAAGCTGTTTAGCTTGGCTCCTTCAACACCCCTCCCCCTCAGGATCAGGCATCTTTTGCCCGCTAGGTGAATCTGGTCAGGATCAGTACCAGGGATGTTATAAGAAAAGACAGCTTCAATCTGGTTCAACGCCACCATCTTTCACTCTGGTTGACTTCCTGTAACCTCCTGTATGACTCTTCCCAGCACAGACCAGTTCATTCAGCTAAACCATGTGCTTTCAGCCTTACATTTTAAGACAAGGGCTGGCTGTGCGGCCCAGACTGGCCTTGAACTCATGAGTGTCTAAGCCTCCTGCCTCTACCTCTTGAGTGCTGAAATTACAGGCATGTATAGTCTTTCTTTGTCTTAATATACATGCCTTCCCCATTTGAATCCCATGCACACTGTATTTAGATGATTACAGGGAACAATACAGCCTGAAGTATTCATTGAGAATCACAAAAACATACTGAATTAAAGGCTGTGGGGGTTTTTTGTTTGTTTTAATTATTTATTTAATAACCACATGATTAGAAAAAGCATTTCATTACAGCATTAATCTATTCAATAACAATTTCCAGAGCAAAGATGCATCTCTTAAAAGTAGCTGTAAATTTTTAGGCTCACAGTTGAATTAATATAGTTATACAATATTGAACTCTGTATAAACCCTGTAAGACATAAAATTGAATGAGGTTTTAACCTTTAAAAAAGATCTCCTTTTCACTTTAAAATATACAGTTTTATACAGAAAAACTCGTTTTTAATGCTACTAACGCTTTGATATTTGCACATGTCTCTAGTCTCTAATCTCTATGTATCTGATTATTACTAGTCACAGTCATTACACTCAGATCCTTGGCACATGTGTATGGATACAAAGTCATCAGGTAGATTTCACTGGTAATGTTTATAACCTCTACTAATTAACATGAAGCAAATTTTTATGCTTCTTCCTCAAATATAACTCATTCTTTTATTTGTTGATTTTTTTCTGTGCATTTCATACAGAACATCCCAAACAATCTTATTCATCTGTATACCCACTTCCCAAATGGCACCCTCCCATAGCCCCCCCACAACTGGAGCCCATATACTCTGTCATCCCTCTTACTGTCTGCTGTGTTGTCAGCGCCCCCAGCCATTCTCCAGTGCTTGTCCATCCGCTGAATCTAGTCAGCCTATCTAGAGTTCCTTGTTTTAGGAAGGCCAGCTGTTCCTCATCTAGCGGTAATCAGTTGCCAATATTCCTTCAGATAAATTTGGGGTCTGCTGTTCATTTTCCCAGTTCTATGTTGGGTTACTATCTGGGAGTCTCTTGGGACACACCCTCAAAGGAAAGCATCTCCTGTCTGGCTAAAGTCTACATAACAAGAAACAATGCCAGAAGGCTGTGTTCTTAAAGCCACCATTTAATGAGAGGGACCTTGGGTGTCATGAATTAATATAACAGCTCTCCCCCCATAAGGTACCCGTTGCCTCTCCGCCCTCTCTTGACACTGCCCCTTGCTGCCCTCCTGCCTACATGTCCTGCTGGTAATTCTCACACTCACCTGACCTGTGCCAGCCATAGCTCAGATCCAACCCACTCCAACACAGAACTAGGGGTCTCCTGATATCACAGATGAGCACTGGATTTTGAGTTGCAAGAGCAGAACTTCCAGATATGTTCTGACTACACAGTTTTAAGAACACAAAGTAATAATACCTATGGACATTTTCCTCATGCAAAGCAAAAATCACTCAGAGGCTACATCCCGATTTTCCCATTTTATTTTGATACACACCCTCAAGACCTGAATTCACTCTCCCATGAGGCCACTCTACAATGAGTTCATCTCCTCCCACACTGGGACGTTCTCTCCCCAGGTAGACCTGGGGACCTGCATCCTCCCTCTTCAGTGGTTTTGCAGACAATGACAGGTAAAGGTCCTTGCTGGATGAGCCAGCTGCTGCTCAGGTTCATAAAAACTCTGTAGCAGCTACTGATGTCTGGACGCATGCCCCCAAGGAGGCCCGGCTCTGCTGACTTCAGTCTTGCTGGGTTAAGGGCCCTGAGTAGCCTCACCAGCCAGAGATCCTGGTCACCTTCACCCCTGCCTGCCCTGAGAAGAGATGGCCTTTGGGGAGCCTCTTATTGGAAGTGGTCATGATACTCACCCTTTATATTTTCTGTTCTATCTTCTTAGTGAAATGTGTTGGAGGGGATTAGGGGTTTTGGGAAGGCGGGGAGATCAGATTTTAATGTTAGCAAGCTTTTGAAATTTCCTCAATTAAAATCACAGCTGAGAGTCGATGTCTAAGTCTTGTTACCCAGTCTGGGTGAGGATACTGCTAACCACACTGGGCTGTTTTCAGCATGAGGCCCCGTCTCCCAGGTGCACACTCACTCTCCCCATTCCTGCTGACAAGGCTAGAGACAAGGAACAAGAGGTTTTCACATTTGCTTGCTGTCCCCCAAACCGCCGCACATATATTTCAAATTTATACCAATCAGTTTTCAAATTAACTGGGAAACCAGAGAGCAGAGGAAGGACACAGGGAGGTTCGGAGATGTCCTCCATTATCAGACATGCTCCTTTTTACAGTTAAAAAGCATGACGTCAAAACAAGATTTGATCAAATAGTTTTCCTTCTTATTGTTGTTTATGTATATGGGGGGCAGGGATGTGCACAAGAGTGCAGGTGCCCCCAGCGGCCAGAAGAGGGCGTCAGATCCCCTGATGCTACAGGCTGTTGTGAGTCACTTGATATGAGTTCTGGGAACCAAACTCCATCTTCTGTGCCATTAACCACCACTAAGCCACGTCTCCAGTTGCCTAAGCATCTTTCTAAATTATCTCTGGTATCCAAAGAAGAAGCTGAGATCAATGTTTTGCAAGAATGGTTTGATTTGGGAGAAGCACTGCACTCCACTCCACAGTAGGTAGGTGGACAAGCCTGCTTCCTTCAGCCTGAATTAGCCAGCCCCAAGGAGCACAAACAGCTTCACGCTATAAACCATAGTCTCCTCTGACGACTGGACTCAAAAGGGATTTTACAGCCCCATCTGAATTCACTTCCAGGAAAATCAAAGACTCAAGGCATCTCTGATGTGATTTTTCCACTCATGAAATGCTATGACTGCATGAAAGAAATGTGAGAAAATTACACTGAAGTTTAATGCGGGGCACAGAGGGAAACATAGTAGAAAATTCAGCATGTAAATTGCAAGACCTTCAGCTCTACTGCAAAATTGACAGTACCCAATTTACATAAGATGATGAATCTTGCCAGGATGGAGGATACAAAATGTCTCTTCTATCAAAATGTGTATGCTGGCCTGAGGGAGCCCTGCAATTTCATACCTGCTTAGTGTGACTTCCAACCAGCAAGTCACAGGGTGTTAGTTGTTAAAAGTCTGAGATGAGCATTTCTTCCATCCTTTGATGAGATGAAGACCCAGATCCAGAGGGTCACCTAACCTCCTCTTCCTCCTCCTCCTCCTCCTCTGGCTCTCAGGGACTCCTCAAATTACCACCCAATCTGAGCTCCTCCTCCCCCAGTCTACCCTCTCATAGGCGCTCTCCTCTCCAAATGACACTTTGGTCTCTCTGAACATTCCCTTTACTTAACACAATACATCCCTGGTTTTCTTTTTAGCTCTGATGACACTGTCTTAGAACACTGTCTTCTTCTATCTCTACTTAAATACCAGTAGTGAAGACTCTGTCATAAACCCTCCTCTCTCCTCCTTCACACTCTCCACCAGACAAATCCCGCAGACATGCCCGCAAAACAACCCAATGTAGACGATCCCTCACTGAGACTCTCTTCCCAGGTGATTCTAGGTTGTTCCTAGTTGACAAAGCTGACCGTCGCCATCTTCTTTAGAAAGTGTTTCTTTGAGAACGGTCTCCATCTCAGCTCCTTCGCCACAGCTCAAAGCGCTGCATGAGCCTCCCCTTCGAATCCGGTCACCTTTCCACCAGCCACCTTTCCCACAATTCATTCTTAAATTCCTCCAAGGGTCTCCCAGCGCACTTAGAATCAGCCCCAGCCCTCAGGACTAGCAGCCTCCCCGCTGTCTGTAGAGAACACAGCATTGGCTTCCATGATTCTCAAAGCAGCTTTGCTCGTGCATCTCTCCTCATCAGCACGTTTAAAGAATACATGTAAATGGAAAGACACAATCTAATGTTCAATTATGGGCTGGAACCTGGCATGGTTTCTTTTGATGCTGTGCCTTAGCTTGCTGTTAATTCTGCCATCCCACCAGGATCGAGCCTAATTGTGCGCACATTCTGATGGATCAGAAAAATAATTACTAGTTTCTAAAGAAAACAACAGCTCCTTCTGTTTTCTCTTGGATTCTTCTCCAGATGACCCAGTTCTGTAGGTCAATCCCTTCCACACAAGATGGCTTTCTACCAGAAGAAACAAGTCATCTTTTGAAAATAGGAAAACGCCACAGAGAACAGAGCAAGAACACGGGAGATCGGCATCTATGACTTCTCTCGCATTTTCTGCCCACAGCAGACTTAAAGCCACAATTAACCAACTTCAGATTCCAACGGCTTCCCTTGACCTTGGAGGAAAATCAGTTCTTAAAAGACTCCAGTGGTACCAAAGGACACAGACATATGTCAGGCCACAGAGGAGGCTTTTGTAACCAACAGATAATCCCCTAGGATCCCTGAAGTCCTCAGCTCAGGTGGTTCTGGGTGGCACTGTGTGTTTGTAGAGCCTTGAAGCTCACTCTGATGCAACCAGGACTCAGCTCTGTGAAACCAACAGGAAGAGGGAAGAGGGGAAGGTAAGTTGGGTAACCATCCTGCTTCTGTTGACGACAGACAGGTGCTTTTTCCTGGGTGCAGCTCTTTGAATGACATAGACCTTTAAGGAGAACTCAGGATCCACCTTTCTTAGTTGGGATTATAGGTTTGCACCACTATGCCTGGCTTTGTGGGTCTCCCTTAGCCCCAGCTGGCCTGGAACTCACTATGTAGACCATGCTGGCCTCAATCTCACAGCCTGCCTCTGCCTCTGCCTCCCAAGTGCTGGGACTAAAGGTGTGGTGAAATGTATATATTTTCAAAATATTTTAAGAACAAGCCAGGAATGGTGATACATGTTTATAATCCCATCCTCTGGGAGGTTGAGGCAGGATGATCATGATTTATAGGCTAGCCTGGGCTACATAGTAAGCCCCTGTCTCAAAAAAATAGATAAATAAATAAACTGAGACTATGTTACTTTTGTAGTGAAAAATAAGTCTTAGGCCTCACAATACTTGAGAGCAAACCGTGGCTCTGCCGCCCACTAAGTGCAGGTCATGTGGATTTCTTTTGAGACTCAGTTTCCTTGGCAGTGAAAACAAGCAAAATGAAAGGGACAGTTCTCTAGTGATGCTCATGGGCCCTGAGAGGTCTGAAGAAAGGCAGGGATTTACTGGGAAGGGGGAGGGAAAGGCTGAGAGAATCAGAATGGTGGAAGTCAGATGCTAGTGGGAAGGCAGAGACACTGGCCCAGGTTGGACCCAGGGGTGAAAGAAATCCAGAGGAGAGGCTGAAGGCTGTGCAGCCCCAGTTACAGGAAAGGCCAGGCCTTCCCAGCAGCCCCGCCTGGGCTCAAGGCCATTCAGCCTCTGGTTTGTACTGTAGGCCAGGCCTTCCCAGCAGCCCTGCCTCTGCCCTGGCACAGGCCACAGCACAGAGTAGGAAGTGAGGACGGTTTCCAAAGCACTTAAAATCTGGGGAGACACTGCTTGGACCTAACGGGAAGGCATTCTGGGGCATCCAGGAAAACCAACATGCTACTTTAGCACCCCTTGGGGTCTTCCCCCAGGTTCACAAATGTCCAAGAACTTAGTGCCCAAGACCAAGTAAGGACAGAAAAGCTAGGCGAGACCGAGTGTGGCAGACAGTGACTGAGCCAGTGTTCATCCTATCAGACTGATCGAATGGGGGAAATTCTAATTCATATTTATATAAAGCATTTATAGAAGTTATCTAGCTACTGGGTTAATGTTCACTTTCATCTTTGTGACAAAACTCCAAAGGGAAACCATTTGAAAAGAGGAAGGATTTACTAGCCTCATGATACTAAGGGCTTGAGGTCATGATCTGCTGGCTCTGTTGTCCCGGCCTGTTGGGAGACAGGGGGGAGGAGGGGAGGGCACATGGTCTGCGCCCCTTTCTCTCTCATACACACACACTTGGGCATGTACACATATATACACACATCTCTCATATACACACACTTATTTTGACTGCGCTCAGCTTACCGAATCACATAAGCACTGTCTTGTGTAAACTGGGCTATCCTGGGCCACAGACTGAGCCTCTCTGTTTCAGTTTCTTTCTCCGTAGAGAGTTCTAATATCCAAGGTTCCCACCTTCAAAGGGATGGTGGGGAAGAAAGAGTATTTCTCAACCATTCCAGCTCTTCCAAAAGCAAAACAAGTCTCCGAAGATCCATTTCACTGTGTCCCTGAAATGTATAGAAACACCAGATTTTCTATTTATTTATTTATTTATTTATTTATTTATTGTCTTTTTGAGAGAGTCTCCCTGTAGCCCCAACTGTCCTGGAACTCACTATGTAGACCAGGCTAGCCTTAAACTTGCAGAGATCTGACTGACTCTGCTTCCCAAGTGCTGGGACTACAGGCGTGCGCCACCACACCCGGCAAAAACACCAGATTTTTACAAATAGTAGCATTTTTTTCTTTTAGCACACTAATTATGAAAAGAGGCGGATTGCACCAGATGGCCTCTGAGATCCCTGCCAGGTTGAACCTCCCAGGAGCCAACAAACAGTACAAAAAGCACAGGTTTTGAAGTAAAACAGACCCAATTGTAACCGTGAACCTCTCCAAGCCTTCATTACTCTGCAAAACTGACATAATAAATTCACTTCTCAGAGTGGCTGGCTGTAAGTAGCAAAGCCCTCAGAACAGAGCCCAGCACACACATACTTTAAGTGGTGACCATTATGATTGCTGTGGGTTAAACTGTTTCCTCCTGAAATATACACTGAAGCACTAACCCCATCAAAATGTGACCTGATTTAGAAATGGTGATCAAGTCAAAATGAGGTCATCAGGGTGACCAAAACCCAGCAGGACTGCTATCACTGTAAAAAGGAGAAATCTGGACACAGAGATCCACACAGGGAGAGGGTTGGGTGACAGAAGGCAGAGGCCAAGGTGCTGTGCATACAAGTCAAGGAACACGTGTTCGCCAGGGAGCCAGGCAGGAGGCACAGAAGCTCTGCCCTGGAATCTCAGTGGAAAGACCCCTGCCTCCACGTTGACCTTGGACCGCTGACCTAGAACAGTGAGACACTAATTTTCTAGAGTTTAGGCAGCCCTGTTTCTGTTTAACAGCCCTACAGATTCAGACATGGCTCTGGGGTGCTTGTTCATGGTGGATTTGCTCTGTACTTTCACCTGTAGTTGGGGTTTGTCAAACTGTTTTGACAGCCATCTCAGTGATAAAAATGTCTTACTTGATTAGAAACTATCACACACACACACACACACACACACACACACACACAGATAGGTAAATAGAATATGGGCTTCTCACACACACAGTACTAACAGAACACAGGCTTCTCTTAAACAAAGTGCATTGATATTTTGTACTGTGTTACTCTTTAATCTGGTAGTGACCTACTCACTTGATATCACAGCCCCTTCACAGAGGATTGAAGACCCTACCAGAGAACCAGTAACTGGGCCGCAAACTCCTTCAGAGTGTGGCCATGACTCTCATGGCATCTAACCCAGTGCTGAGCTTATAATAACCAAAAGAACCCTGACAATTGGCTTTTAAAGCAACATGTATTTGATTTTTTTTTAATGTCACCACTTAGGGACAGCAAAATATTCACTGTCTGTGAGAATTTAAAAATGACTATCAGGAATATATGTACCAATGACCAATAAATATTCTTAGAGGCTCAAATAATATGCTAATAAAAAGGCAGGTTGAATGTTTCCTTGATACCCAGATTGCCCCATCCTGAAGAGCGCCAATTCCCTCAAAGATGCTGAGGTTGAACAAGCTGGTTCACGGTAGCACATGAGGGTCAGAGTTGCTGACAAGTGTAAGATAAACTGTGGAAGCTAGATTAGATTTTGTGGGTGTACACATGTGTGTGTACACGTGTGTGTAAGACAATAAGAAACTAATGTTTCCTATCACATCGGCACTTGTCAAAAAGAATTGTACAAAATAAACATTAAACAAGTGATAACAATAATGAAAAGGGCAGAAGCTTGTTTGGTAAGTTCTTCTGCGGCTCTCAGTATGAAAGAAACATCACAGGAGCTTGGCCAAACTTGACAACTAAACTGTGGCTCTTGTACCAATCGTAAGTTGAAGGCTGAAACAAAAAGCAAATGCTGTCAATTACAGAGAAAACGGATGTGGCTCCGGTCTCTTTATAAAGGTGACCCAGAGACTGCAGGCAAAACACCTAAGAAAAAATTCCAAAGGTGTGTCTGGAAAATTCTAGAAGCAGTGCTAGCAGCTGCTGTGCACGGGAGCAGTGAGAAGTGTCGGCCTAGGGCAGGAATGTACAGAAAACACCCCAAAATCCTCCTGGAAAGAAACCTACATCTTTTGCAAGAGCTGAGAGATGGACCACAGGACAGGAAAGGAGCTCCAAGAGTAAAGAAGATCAGGGAGAAAAGCTGTGTCCTGAGGCCCACATGCATCAAAACGCACCGAGACAATGATCTCCCTGTGGGTGAACAGCAAGGCAGGGAAGACAGTGTCAACCAGTGACAGTCACCGGTACAAGTCAGTTCAACAGGGCTACAGGAAACGCCGTGAGGAAAGAGCCCAGCTACCCAGGCAAAAGCCTGGAGACATGTCCTGCACAATCCGTGGTAACAGTGACCAAGGGTGTAGACAAGGGGTTTTCTTTCTACAGAGTAAACGCACAGAAGCTTAAAGAACAAATCGAGAGAAAATAAGAAGAAATGATGAGGAGAAGGAATGAAAAGAAGAAACAGATAAATGAGAAGAAGTGCAATGAAAGCAAGAGGATAAATATGAAGGAGAAACCACGGTGGCAGATGACAGACGTTAGAAAGCAATCAAAGTAAGACAAAGAGGCCAAAACAGACAAAGCAGTGCCGTACTGTGTTCACAGGGAACCTCAGAGTCAAAATCAACATAGTATGTAATCTGCCAGGGCTCAGTGCAAAATAAAAACTTGGGGCTGTAAAATAGTGTTTTACAAGTGCTATTTTGAACCAGTTGAAGTCATGGGAAAAACAAAACAACAACAAAAACCTCAGGTTCCCTCCCCAGCAGTTGGCTAAGGCCCTACTCCAACCATTCTCCTCTCCTGACTCTTGCTCCAGAACTCCCCCGACACACACACACACACCAAGTGCCTTTCTTAAAAGCGTCCAACATTCCCGACCAGTCATCAAACAACTAGACACAACTCCAAAGCAAGAAAAATTACTCTCAGTAGCCAATCAGGGGCCCCAGGAACCTAGCTGCCACCCATCGTGTCCTGGCCGTGGGGACAGCTTTGTCTGTGGCCCTCCGCAGCCTCTTTCTTACCATACAGCTGTGACAGTTTCTCTTTCCATCTGGATGTCAGTGGGCTATCTCCCATTTTCAAATGAACTTGTGAATCATATAAAATAGAGACCACTTGTCTTGTTTAAAAATTATTAACATTTCATGGAGCTGGAGAAATGGCTCAGCAGTTAAGAACACTGGTTGTTCTTGCAGAAGGCCTGGGTTTGAATCCCAGCACCCACACGGCAGCTAACAACTGTCCATAGCTCCAGTTCCAGGGGATCCGACAGCCTCTTCTGTCCTCTGTGGGCATTTCATGACACGGTGCACATACTTACATGCAGGCATACACATGTGTGTATTTATGTACACATAAAAATGATAAAAAAATTTAATCTTTTTCAAAATTTCAAAATGACCACAGCAGAAGAGTAAAGTAAACACCACACAGGACCATGTGCAGACGCCATGACCATAAACCTAGCCCTCGTTAAAACTCTGAAATACACTAGGGACCCACAAACACTCAACTCTGATAGTGGTCACTGGGGGAAGGGGAGGAGAATTACAATAGAAGCCGTTTCTAGCTTTACTGTTAAAATAGAAGGAGTCTTGGGCTGGGAGATGGCTCAGTGGCCAACAGCACAGGCTGCTCCCAGAGGACCCAGGTTTGGTTCCCAGAACCTACATCAGGTAGTTCACAAACACCTCTAACTGCAGCTCTAGGGGGGCCAACCCCCTATTCTGGACTCCATGGGCTGCTCTCACTGGCATGTAGAGAGATATACATGTATGTAAACATAATTTTAAAATAAATCTTTAGAAAAATTAAAAGTCTGAGCCAAGCAGGGAGAAATACTATATTTGGAGCTGGTGAGGGATATATTGATGTTTGTCCTGTTTTCTTATGACTTAATCATTTTTAAGAAGTGAAACAGAGCAACAGGAGGCTGGGCGTGGTGGTGCACACCTTTAATCCCTGCACTCGGGAGGCAGAGGCAGGCAGATCTCTGTGAGTTCAAGGCCAGCCTGGTCTACATAGTGAGTTTCAGGACAGCTGGGGCTACAGGGAGACCCTGTCTCAAAAAGACCACAAAAAAAAAAAAAAGATTAACAGAGTAACATCTAACTGAACCATGCAGAGTGGTTTGCAGTTAGAAGTGAGCACGTTCCAAAAAGCTTTATAAGATGGTAACTCAGAAAACACAAACATTAGGAGAGGTTTGAAACCATAGGAGAGATTCTGGAATCAAATTAGAATAAAGAAAATTACAAGTATTGAAACAGAGAAAAGAACCGTCCTTACCAGGGGTGGGGAAATGGGGAAGTGGGCAGCTGCTGTTCAGGGGTGTAGAATTTCAGTCATGCAAGATTAAAAGACGGATTAGACAAGATGGCTCAGTTAGAGAAGGTACCTGCTGCCAAGCCAGATCTGAGATCGATTCCCGGAACTCACACATGGAAGGAAGGAACTGATTTCTGCAAGTCATCCTCTGACCTCTACATGATTGCAGCACACACACACACACACACACACACAACACACAAGCCAAGATTTAATTATTTATGTAAAGATACCTAGGCACAGCATCTCATTTAAATGCAAATTTGCCTTTGTCTTTAATAAATGATCAAATTATATTCATACTAAAGAAGTGTTTTAAAATAAATCCTTTATGATTTATTATCAGTGAGTATTTGGTTCATATACCTATTTTATACATATGTATCCTCAGAGTTGTATAAGAATTTTGCAGGCAAAAGCTGGTCTCCAGTGGAAAAAGTTTAAGAAACCCTGATTCAGAGGTCCCCCAGTCACCCTCGCAGCGTTCCACATGACTGTGCACACATGTACCACCTCATGACACAGCACAGCTAAACTGGCTGGGATGCTGCATGAGGGCTTTGCGGGGCAAGGCCTCAGGGAAAGGCACCTTTAGTCTGGGAATCTGTGTGTTTCGCTGTTCCAGCATTCAGGGCTTTCCAGCTCCAGCTCCAGGTGTAAGATGGCCACAGTCAAGGTGAAATAGTTGATGGTGAAGCCTTGCACGTTACAGTCAGCCACATCCTTTCTAAAGAAAAACGTAATGAAGCTGAAGTGGGGCTGGAGGGCAACTCAGCGACTAAAAGCACTTGTTCTCGCAGAGGACTTGGATTTGGTGGCTCTCAGCTGCCTGTGACTCCAGCACCAGGGGATCTGACTCCTCCTTCTGGCCTCCTTGGGCACTTTCACTCCCATGCACATACCACACACAGACACACATACATAATTTTAAAAATAAAAATGAATGTAAAAATTAGTAATAAACTTATACTTCACAGATCTTTTTAAAAGGATAAAAAATTGCCGGGCGTGGTGACGCACACCTTTAATCCCAGCACTTGGGAGGCAGAGGCAGGTGGATCTTTGTGAGTTCAAGGCCAGCCTGGTCTACATAGTGAGTTCCAGGACAGCTGGGGCTACAGGGAGACCCTGTCTCAAAAAAGACAAAAATAATAATAATAATAATTCAGCAACATTAAAAAAAAAGGATAAAAAATTAACCACAATTCAGTACTGGTGTTCACTTATGGTGCAGGGTGATCACATTGTTGTCAAAAGAAAGCAAACAAGGCAACCAAAAAATTAAACTAACTCAGTGACACCGCAACGCTGAAATACAAAGAAATACGAATTAAAATAAATTATGACTCTCCCTAACCTATATGCCCTTATTTCTGAATGTTTCCCTTTTCTACCATGAAAGGGAAACTGAGCATAATGATTTTCCTACATAATTTTCACCATCTATTAACACTGTTCCATATTTTTAACAGTAATACTAGCCATCTTCTAAAGGCTTCAGAATAGTATCATTGTCAGATTTGTAGAATGATCTAGATAAGTCTACCTGCTTAGGAAAAAGTGAGACAGACTAAGTGCCCTCTTCTCTTTCTTAAAGTCACTATTCTTTTTGAAATTCGAGTGGAGAGCACATCAGAAATGCTGTTTGATGTTCCCAGTCACCCTGGCGGCAGTTAGAGCAGGGCATTCCGCAGAGCTGCTCTTTGCCAACACCTACTCCTCAGGGCTCTGTGTCCTGCCTGACCCAGCCTGTGTCATGTCACCCAGAAGCTCCCTTAGCCTCTCCTCAACATCTGAGGTTCAGTCAAATGCAGAGTGGGCGAGGAGGGTAAAAACGTGATCAGGTGCAAACACCCCTGGCTCCAGACCCCACCTACCTGAGGGCAGAGCCCAGGGGAACCATTCCTTAAAGCTCTAGGGTCCACTCTAGCCACTGCTCCCTCCCTCGCCCTTCAAGTTCAGAGACAGAACCAGGCTCCACAGTCCCTAGCCTACAGGTGTTAACTCTTCCCCAACCTCTCAAGTTGCTCACTTTGGTGTCGTCCTGCTAGAGGGAAAGAGGAGGAGGAAAGGTTCTCAGGAAGTGAGGAAGAGACACAGGCTGAGTGGTCCCAGCCTCCTACCTCTCCTCCTCTACCATTAGTGTCTCTATTTTAGTGAGATGAAAAGAACAGTGATAAGGACCAGGCCGTCAAATGCACTGCATTATCATGCATACCATATTTAAGCACTTCGCATTCCAGAAATGTTTACATTTTGCAAAATGTTTCTGCTTAGCATATTAGCCCACTTTCCAGCACCACTGGAGGCAGCTAATTTTATTAAGAGAGAAGGTTTATTTCTGATTTGGTCTCTGGTAGAAGGCGGCGGGGGGGGCGGCACCGTATGGGGGAAGAATGAATACATGCCATGTGTATAGAAGATCCCACATTACCAAACAGGAAGCCAGAGAGACACTGGTGTCCTACAATCCTCTCTGAACGTGAATGCCCAATGTCCTAATGTCCTCTACCTGTCCACACCACCTTACAACACGGCCACTTGCAGACCAAGACTTTAATCACAATAGGCCCTTGGAGGACACACAGACCACACCCGAACCATAGTACCCAAGCACTTAGCCACTTATACTCATGCCATCTTGAGCCCGGTCACAAATAACTAAATGATTTGAAACACAGAGTCACTTGCAGACCAAGACTTTAATCACAATAGGCCCTTGGAGGACACGCAGACCACACCCGAACCATAGTACCCAAGCACTTAGCCACTTATACTCATGCCATCTTGAGCCCGGTCACAAATAACTAAATGATTTGAAACACAGAGTTGCAGAGGAAGCCGGGGCCCTTATTTGGGTTCCAAACTCACCACACAGATTCTGAGTCCATTTAAATGACATTTCTGTCAGTCCAGCTTTTCTGACCTCTAAGCTCAGGGAAACAAATGACTCCTCTCCTTGCCTGATAGTCTGAGCTGCAGCCAGAAAGGTAGATTTATACTAAGAACGTTCCTCACTAGGAAAGTCTGCCATCCTGCCTCTCCCATTTCCAATTACATACATCTGAGCCACAGGGATATTTCCCAGAAGGAAATCCACCCCTGAGGTTTCCAACTTCTTTACAAAGAGCCCAGAGCGCCCTCCTGTGTACAAAGTAGAAGCAAATTCCCACAGCAGCCAGCATTACCAGGCAAAGCTCACCAGTGCATCCACATGTGGTTTTGGTTCTTACCTGGCATACTTAACAAATAGTTATCCTGCTGAGTATCTATTGGTCTTCTCTCTCTGCATATGGACTGTTTATAACTGAAGTTTGGAGCTCTCAGAAATGGAGACAAGGGTAAAACAAATCTCATTTTATTGCAAACTGAAAATCAACTAAAAAGAGGCCCAAGTATTTACATGACATTTTCACCCCACAAATAACTTCAGATGTTAGTGGTACCAGGATATGCAAACAGTTGGTGCCAAGCTGTGACAAAGTTTTCAGGCTTCAAGGTGAATGTCAAGGGCTTCCTTTTCATCACAACTTCTGCCTAAATTAACTTGCCTGAATTACCTCCTTTCCACACAAGAGTACCCACGAGGATTATGAGCCACATAAAGTTCTCCATTTTCAGAAGGACTATGTGACAATCCAGCTCACTAGCCCGCAAAGACTTCCACTTGATTGTCAATAATTTATTAAGCGGGACTCCCAAGCAAAGGCCTAAACAAATGTGCAGGTGATATTGATAACAGTTGCATTTTTAGTTAGAGCACAATTAGATGTAATTTTGGAGTGCCTCGCCTGACTGTTGAGACAAAGGTTTGCTTACACAGGCCTGCATCCCCGCTGTGCTGTGTTCCACTATTCTCTAAGTATGGGTGCTGCAGAGAATCACCGAGAGGCTGACTGCACATTGAGCTTTGTGAACAAGCCCGTTCCAAGGATACCCAGTCTCCCAGTCAGCTGCCATCATGCAATGGTTTTAGCAGCATCCAAAAATCATCCTTCTTAGCAGAAAGTGAGCTAGTTCCAGCTCAGTCAGACGATGCGTTCACTTCCCTTCTCTCACAACAGGCTGTCTTTGAAGAGGTGAACCCATGTCTGTGAAAGTTACTGTTGAAAATGTAGAGCAAGTGTGATTCAGATTTAGAGGGGATGTGGCAGTGACAGGGTTAGACAGGAAATAAAGCACCACAGGGACGGGAAGGCTCAGGAGTCATGTGAGCACTGGCTCCTCCACCAAAGGACCAAAGTTTGGTCCCCAGCGTCATGTGGGGCAGCTCACGACTGTCTGTAACTCGAGCTACATAAGGCCCAGTGTCTCTTCGGGTCTTTATGGGCAATGCACTCATGTACACATACCACACACAGATACACACGAACACATAAATAAAAATTTAAAATAAATAGGTACAAAATGACATTAAAGCTCCATGAATATTCTTTCTTCAGCCTATGGGGGAACAGGAAATGTTCTAGAACAATAAAGTTTAGCTCAGTTTGTTACACAAAATTCTGAAAAGATAAAGGGAAAACATTTGCTTGATGAATAGATCAGTCTGAGTTACTGACAAGTCTGAAGGAAGCATATTTTCAGGATCTATCGTTTTGTATTTTCATGGTCACATTTAGGATGCAGTTTCTATAGACAACTGAAGTAGTTATAATAAAACCCAAAACTGCTCTTGTAGATTGTGTACCCAGGGAACTAACAACAACACAGTACAATTTTTCTTCTTATTTCCATTTTAAATAATCTTTTTCCCACAGCAGATGTTGAATCTTACAGTACAGCAAGTATCCTAATTTTGATGCAAAAAAAAGGAACTCAACCTCTGCGATGACAAGAAGGATCAGATGACGAGGAATTTGGATCTGTTGCTATATGAGACTAACTTCTCAGACAGACAGGAATGTGGACCATCCTGCTTCCTCATTGCTCTAGAGGACAGCCCAAACATGGTGCCGTCTGGTGTTTCACAGGTCTACGGTTTCCCTGAAGTATGTTGCACTGTACTGGGTCTGCGTCTCTGACATTTTAGATACACATATTCCTAATAGAACCGGCAGGTAGTTACACTGCTATAAGCCATTCAAATGGCCGTACGGCACCACAACCTTCCGTTTTTGTTCTTTGCTTTTCTGTCTATTCAAAGTTTTCTGATTTTCATACAATATCATTTGATGGTATTTAGATCCCCTTCCCAATCTGCACATCCCCCCACTTCCCCTTGCCCAATTTAATGTACTCTCTTATACATGTATAATATGGCCTGTGGAGTCTGATTCGTGTCCCCAAATGTCCTTCAATGTGGATTCCATCAAGTCCCATCTCTGTAAGACACTCTCTTCATCTCCAAGCAGCCATCAGTTGGCAAAAGTTCCTTAGCTTAGGTTGGGACTGCTCCATGTCTATGCTCAGATCTTGTTGTTTGCACCTGCATAGGACTTGTGATGCTGTGACCATTGCTGTGAGTGCCTATGAGTAACTGACCAACTGTCTAGAAGATTCTGTTTTCTGGTGGCCAGCCACCACCTCTGGCTTTTACGATCTTTCCACCCCCTCCTTCTGCAATGATCACTGAGCCCTGGGAAGCAGAAGTTTGACAGAGGTATCCTATTCAGGGGTCAGCAGTCTGCAGCCTCTTGTTCTCTACACATTGTTCAGTTGTGGGTTTCTGTGTTAATCACCATCTGCTGTACAAGGAAACTTCTCTGGGAGATTTGAGAGATGCACCATCCTATGTGTAGAAGTTGCATTGAAGATGTGTCATTTAGGGTTAAGTATCTCACAGACACTTATTCTCTGCATCTTACCAGTTGTGGAAGCTACAAGAGTCTCCATCTATTGCAAAAAGAAGCTTCTGTGATGGATAGTGAGAGGTGCACTTGTCTGTAAATATGAGGGTGCGTATTTAGAATACAGGAAGGCATTACTTTGGTCTAAGGATGCGGCAAAAGTAGGTTTTTCTCCAGGATCCATGACGTCTCCAACCATGAGTATTTGGCTATGTTTACAGTACCACACATGAGTTCCCTCCCACTAAGCAGGCCTTAATTCCATTTGGACAGCTGTTGAGATAAAAGTACACCAATAGCTATAGTTTTCTTGGCTAGTTATTGTTGTTTATTAGACGTCACAGCTGGGTAGGACCATTGTTTGATTTCCTCCCTTGGCAGCTTGTATAGTATCTTCTGATACCGTGAGAGCTCATCTTCAGGGAGGAGGTTTCCAGGTCAGTTCCAGCTCCATTGCTCCAAGTCCTGTGTCCAAAGAATGTCCTGTCTTCAGCAATAGGGTCTTACCTTCCAGTTCTGAGAGGCCATCAAGGCTGTGGCAACAACCTGTGTTATTTGGGAGTCTCTTGGAACATCCTGTCCAAAAACACAGAGAGCAGTTTCTTCTGCCTGGGACTGTGCTTTTTGTTTCAGAGTCTCCAGCTCTACACACGCACTTACACATTTATTGCACATGTATTTTTCAGTAGGACTTTGAAGTAATACGTTTTCTTTTGGTTTTTCATGACATTTAAGCATTATTTATCTCTCTGCTCACTCAGTCACTAGAGCTACCTGTAAAGACAATACATTTGACTAGACTTGTTTTTGAGAATTTCATACATGGGTATTTGCATTACATTTATCCGTCCCAGTCCCCTTCCAACTCCTCCCATGTCCTCCCACTCCCTCTCAATATCTTGTCCTCTTCATTACTGTTATACATACATTTATAAACACACACACACACACACACACATATATATATATATGTATATATATATATATATAATGCACTGAGTCCATTTAGTGGTGCTGTGCCTGTATTTAAGGATGCCCATTTTGTAGATAACCTCTCAGGGAGCTCATCCCTGGAGAAAACTGATTCTCCCTCCATCAACACCCATTGATTGCCTGTAGCTCTTCATCTAGAGGTGGGACCCCATGAACTCTCCTCCATCCACCTTGGTATGTCAGCTGGTTTTCACATTATGCAGATCTATTAGACCACACACTGTGGAGATGTCATGGACGCAGCTTCCCTGTCATGTCTAGAATGCACTGACTGGCAGCAGGTGTCTTGTCCCTCTGGCTCTTCCATTCTTTCTGTCTCATTTTCTGAGATGTTCCCTGAGCCTTAGGTGTAGAGGTTGCAATGTGGATGTATCACAGGACTCTCTCATCTGCCCAATCCATTTCATGGTAAATCTAAAAACCTGCATTTCCATATACAAAAAGAATCTATAAAGTTTACAGACTTTGAATGGCACAGAGATATTTTAATAAAACTGAATCAACGCCCTCAAGGAAATACAATGATTTGCTACTGATTTAAGGTGAATAGTTTATTCTGAATTGAAATTAAATAACGTCACAAAACAAAAAGTTAATAGATATTAGCTTGAATGCAAATGTGAAAATGTATGTACGTTCACGCTCTGTCCCTTGGGATTCTGATGACAGTTATCAACATAAGGCTTTGGTTTCCACTGAGGTACCCATCACAGAAGGCAGCTGAACTGCCCTGAATAAACCCCTCTTTTGCTCCTTCCACCGTGTCTACTGACAGACAAACTGTCCTGTCCAGCCCAAAAGAGCATGTGAAGGTGCGTGCCCTGTGCATGAAATAGTTACAATAGCTTCTACCTGAGACTTGGAGAACCCAGTGTGTCCCGAGGTACATGCCTGCCAGTGTATACATGGGTCACCATGCACATGAAGCAGTTACATCAGTTACAACCCATGACTGGCAGACCCAGCATCTCCTGGGAAAAGATCCAACACATATAAGAAAAAAAGAGTAGTTGGCATTTCCTAGCTGCACCATGCCAGTATCTCCAGATTCTGCTCCACCAGTGGGTAGTTATGGTGCTCCTCTGCCTGGGGTGGTACCCAACACATACCCAGAGTAGCTCACACAACCTTCACTCCAGCCCTAGGTGGCTGGGTGGCAGGTGCTAGTTCCCAGAGGTTGGTGTGTCGCCCTCTCTCCACCCAGGCCTTACCATTTGTAACTCTGCCCTTCTGGCAAGACTTTCAGTTTGCAGAATTTTGTAGCTTTGAGGGAAGACAGCCTATCTCCGCAGGTGTCTCATCTCCACGAGATCCCTTCTCTGTCCTTCAGATCAACAAGCTTGATTTGACTCACTGACTGGTCTCGGTTCTCTGCTAATCTGATCTACTGTTTTTACTTGTCAGTACAATGATCACATAGTCATCCAAGACAAAAACCTGCCAAGTAAGCTTCATTATGAAGTTATTATGAACACACTGTTGCTCTGGAGACTTGGTAATCAGGAATTTCAGAAGACACTAGAAAAGTCACAGCTCCAAACATCCAACAAAGCACTGTTGTGTTCATGTCCTGGTACCATCAGTACTACCCCTGTCGTTGAGCTAGTTCATGTTATGGGGACAGAAGTCAAGTTCAAGCATACCAGGATGTCTACAGTGCAACGCACATGACACAGCCAAGCCCAAGATCCAAGGTCAGGGAAATACACCATGCTAATTGGGAGGAGACGACAGAGTTATTAGAGGTCCAGAACCCCTCCGGGAATGTGGGAGCATGAGGAATGACTATCTACCACAGCCAACAAGCCAGCAGGAGACAGACCCTGTGAGCAAAACAAAGACCTGGATTCTAAATCCTGTTCACCCAGCCTGCTTCTCATTCACTGCCCTCCTGAGCTAGAGTGACCTCATTGAACCCCAGCAGGTGAGGAGCAGAAACGCTGGATATCAGGAGCATCTGTGAGGCCCTCATTCTCTGGGGGTCTTTATCTCTCACCTCGAATCCATCCCTCCTCTCATCATGCACATGGCCTTCCGTGTGAGGACTCTCCTACTCAGGAGTAACAGATTGATTCCTGACTTCTGTTACTGGGCAGTGACTCATTTCCATCAGCCCCTCTGGAATGTTCCATAGGCACCTGTGAGTGGTGCCTCTTGCGCCTCCCCATCCACAACAGACAGCCTTGTTGGGTAGGCGTGTCCTCCAAGGGAACTAGCACTGAACCCCAGGAGACTCAGAGGGGCGGATCTAGGGAAGGTTGCTGAAGATGCAGAGAGCCGCTAAGGACACTGGGAGATGCTGAGCATGTCAAGATGTGGGAGAGAAAGAGCCCGGGGGCGTGCATGCCTTTGTGAGTGACCTTCTCCTGAACAGCATAGCTTTGTTGGCAAGCCCAAATAAATATTATTCTTCTTCAAACTGTAACTTAAGACAGACACCGTGATGGTTTAGTCCATCAGCCTCCCTGGGGTCCCAGAGAGCATGCACAGGTCTCTCTTTGGGGGGAAACTTGGCAACAAGCCTTAATCCTTAATTTTGAAAGATTATCCTAAGTCTCATGTCCTGTAACTTCACCTGTTTTCTAAAATATTCCTTAATCAAATCCACAGCTAAATCTGTACTGAATGCCCCCAATTTCTTACAGACCTAAATTCATTAACCTAGTATTCAAAGATCCAAAACTCTCCTCTACTTTTATTTATTTATTATTTATATGTATGTGTACCTGTGTGAATTTAAGTGCACCACATGTGTACAGGAGCTCTTGGAGGTCAGAAGGCAGCACTAGATCCCCCTAGAACAGGAGTGACAGGTGGGGTTAAGTCACCATGTGGGTGCTGGGAATCAAACAGGGCCTTCCTAAAGAGCACTACGCACACTTAACCACTGAGCCATCTTGCCAGCCCCCTTGCCTTCTGTTTAATGTATCCACTCCAGTTACAAAATCCTTCAAGTACCCTAACCGTCCACTAGCAAGAAAAACTGTTCTAGCATGAAAGGGAGCACATCCTCTCCCTGCCATTCGGAATCAACCACTGCTTTTTTTAAAAATTTGTTTTCATTGAATTTTGTGTATTCCATACAGAATATCTCGAACAGTCTTAGTCATCTTTATACCCCATCCCCACCAGCACCCTTCCTCGTTAGCCCCGTCTCCCTATTGGCTAGTTCCTCCAATGGGCGGGGCCTGCTGCAGAGTGTGGATTATGGGGGTGTGGCTGGGAGCCATCTTGGAAGGGCCGGAGCCCTGGGGAAGTACATGTGGGAAGGTTTGGCCAACAGCTGAAAGACCGAATGGACTGACTTTTAATGGACCTGGGGCAATTAAAAGTGGCCCAGAGGGGTGAGCGGAATTATGGGCGTGGCACGGTCTGATAAGGCAGGCTCTGGTGCACAGCAGGTGGCACTGGGTACTCTTGGTCCTTTGTAAGTTAATAATGCACATAAAATATATTATATGGTTTGTCTGATCACAGGAGACCCAGAGAGAATTCGGGCCATCCCCCCATTGGAACCCATATACTCTGTCATCTGTGTTAAGGCCCACAGTGTTGTCACTGTCCCCAGGCGTTCCCCAGTGCAAATTTATCTACTGAGGCCTAGTCAGCTTATCTAGAGTCCCTCACTTTAGGAAGATCAGCTCTTCCTCACCCAGCAGCAATCAGTTGCCAATATTCCTTCAGATAAAACTGAGGTCTGCTCATTTCCCAGTTCTGTTTTCCCAGTTTTGTGTGCCTGAGTTTGCTTGGGACTTGTGTCTGTATGCTGACACCATTAGAATCACATGAGCAGGTTCCCAGGAGCTTGTAGGGCTCTGCTTTTAAAACTCCACTTGAGGATCACCTAGGGGCAGGCACCTTGTCCAAGCCAGTGTTCACATTGAACAACTACCTGGATGCAGTAAAGTTGTGTGTTGGCATGTAGATTTCTGCTCAGTTATAGAGGTGACACTTTATTGGCTGTATCCTAACTTTCCTCAGCTAAATTACTAAGAACATCCAGCTCCTTGGGGACAGCACAGCTCTGCCCTATAAGCCTCACTAGCTAATGGGATGAAGGAAGCCTTTGACAGAAGTTCAAGTTCGTAAACCGCCCGGCTTCACAGGTCTGAAAGGTGCGCTCTGTAGACTCTTCTTTCCCTCCTTCCTGCTGTTCTGTTTCACATCAGCGCGGTCTCCCGGTCAGTCAGACACCGGTCAGTCAGACACAGCCCCTCCTCCACCGTCTTACGGCAGAGCCTCATTTCCCTGAAGGACCTTGGACTCTATCCGGCACTTACAGCCTGGATTATCACTTTCGCTTCTGATTAATTTTTAATGTATTTTTTCTTGATTAAATGAGAACTCGTACACGGTGAGTCTGCTGTTGGATTTTTAATATCAAAACAAAAGTATGGTTAAACACTGGTATTCATAAACGCACAAAAAAGACCATGTGACAATTTTCAGGACTTTGGAGAATGTAAAAACTGTTCTGTTTTCTTTTTAAATAAATGTTTTTATTTGAGAAATCTTTGAGAATTTCATAAAATGTATTTTGAACATATTCATCTGAAATTCTGTCCCTTAAATCCTCCCAGATCCACCCACACCTCTGTACCCTCCCAAACCTTGTGTCCTATTTTCTCTAATTTAATAATCCATTTACTCCAATTGGTGCTGTCTGTATCCTCTGGGTATTGGACCATCCACTGGAGTGTGTTCAACCTACAAGGAGGCACACCCTTAAAGAAAACTGACTCTCTCCCAAAGCCATCACCTATCCATACCACCTCAGTATTAGGGATGGGGGCTCATGAACTGCTTCACACTTAGCTCAGTTGGTTAGAGCATGGTGCCAATAGCTGTAATCCTTGTACCCCACTACAGAGTACATGAAAAAGGAGAACAGGAAGTGAGCAAGGAGTACCAGCTAGCACGTGGACTGCTTCCCCAAACCTCTTTAGACAAGATCAGGGAAACATTCTAGTCTTGCAAAGTGACAAAGGGTCAGCACAGCCAAAAAGAAGGGCCCAGACAGCTGTGGCCTCAGCTTTAGTGAGAAATTCACTGTTAGAGAATCATTTTTAATTCTACAAATCACCAAATCACTTTTGTCTCAAAAAGAAAAGTATATTTCAGCCTTTCCCAGAGGTGAGGGCCAGGCAGTTCCTAAGTCCACTCCTGGATGGATTCTGATCACATGTTTAACATAATCTACCCAAACACCTGGAACAACTCAACCTGTCACACACTGGGAAAACGCCACACGGAACTTTGATTATTAACTGTTTCAACTGAGGTTATAAATTGAAGACACTAGCCAACATGAAATTAAGAGGCTGGAAAAAAAAACTATATTTTTTAAAAATTAACCTAGAATGTATAGAAAATATCCTAGCCCTTTAACAAAACCTCTTGTTCTGGAGTGTTCTGGGAGGATGAAGGGAGATGTTAAAATCAGACTTCATGAGCCAGGAAGTGCAGGTGGCTTACACCAGCCTCTGGTCTGGCCTCCGGGTACACTGATCCTTTAAGCATATTTTTATATTGTTCCTCCATAATAAGACAAGAGAACATGTTTTTAATTATTTCAGTAGACTAGGAAAATAGCAAGCATATAAAATGCTAGCTAGTTCACTCTGCACCCTCCCACCCTGCACCCCTAACCCTTACCTGGTCTTTTGGTTTGACCTAAGTATGACTTTCTGAAAATGTGATTCTCAATCTGTGTTTCAAGGAAACGTCACAATTTCAATCAAATCTAAGTCCAGTTGCCTAAAGAAGCTTCAACCCATGTAGGAGGTCAGAGCCTTGGTGTAGACTAGATTTGGGAATTTTGTGGGGCGGGTGGGGATTTTATTGGGAGCGCTGTCTAGAAGAGTACTTCAGGGAAGAAAGAAGAAGCTGACCAGAGAGGGAAAAGTTGGCAGTGGTTCGGTCAAGAAGAAACCGGTCTCGGGGCTGGAGAGATGGCTCGGCAGTTAAGAACACTGGTTGTTCTTGCAGAAGACCTGGGTTCAAATCCCGGCACCCACATGGCAGCTAACAACTGTCTATAACTCTAGTCCCAAGCCAATACACACATACACATAAAATAAAAATAATAAAATTAAAAAAAAAAAAAAGAAGAAGAAGAAACTGGTCTCGATGCAGCTCTGGGGCTGGATGGCTCTGCTTGTTCTAGAAGGGTCCCAAGCTTCCACTCCTGAATTGGCACTGGATGTGTCACCCCAAGAAGGCAGCTGTCATCAGCAGAGCCAACCCTCAGAAATAACTCTTGAAGCCACGCCTCGGAGGCCATCTTAGCAGCTGGGGGAGGAAACCCTTTCATCCTGCGGTGGAAGCTTGGCTGGCACAGTCGAGCACCGCAGCTCAATCTGAATACAAGTCAGCTAATGCCCTGCTTGGCACCAGAGTTTGGTTAATTTGGTTTAACATGCCTAGAATCTTTGTTTTAATGACACAGCCACACTGGCTTGGAGTTTGCATCTCTCTGCCGGCCATATATCACCATGCTCAGCCACACGCCTTAACTCAGTAAAGCAAAAAAGACCCTGTTTCTTGTTTCTCGTAGAACTTTCCTGTTTGCTTTTGGAACAAACATCGTGATGTTTCTTGACCCTGGCAGCACTGAGTCTCTCCATTTGCTCCCGTGGTCATGAACACGAGATACATTCAGAAAGTAACGAGGGAGAAACGGAAAACATGTCCCAAGTCACTTCAGGAAACTTTTCATCACATGCACTGCAATATTTTCTCACACATGGTGTTCTGAAGAGTCAAATAGCTGAAGAATCAAATATCTGCAAATTTGGGCAAGTAGGATGATCCTGTCCTTCCCAGGCTTACCTGTCCCTTTGGAGTAACTGCTCAGTTCCACAGTCTTGTATTAGACTCTATAAACTATTTTTATTATGCATCATTTTGTCATTTTATCAAACATTAGTTTTAAAAATATCACTGATAATTACAGCTTATTACCTAATAAGGTTCATATTGACCCAGAGGACTTAAGTGATTTTTCAACTTCACAGGGCTGTTGAGGAGAAACGAGACCTCGGCCTGACTGCAGTCGCCACCTCCACACCATCTCAGTAAAATTATCACCACTCATCAGACAGGAATAAACCCTGAAGCCTGAAAATGATTCGTGTTTATACGCGAGGCGCTGTCTGCACAGGTGGGCCTCTCTTGCTCACTGTGTTCCAAAATGCTCCCCTCGGTATGAGAAGATGACTATGGAAGGAATCCCACGGCTTGGATAAGCCTGTGGGAATGTGTGTGCAAGGGACTCCAGTGGCACCAGGCTCGGAATCTTGCTGCGTCTAAGATCTAGGACCGTGTCTCCTCCTCTGTATCTGTAGACAGATCAGGAATCCTATGTTCACCTCTAGAAAACAGAGCTAGTGTACACCGGCTCTCCCGGCAGCTTGTAGCTTTGCACTAACCAGAGTCAATTCCGCACCTGGCCTTGTCAGTTTTCCTCTTTTAAAACGTTTAGTGCTGTGGCCTGACAGCACTTAGTAAAGGTAAAGTTTAGAGAATTGAACTCCGAGCAGGAACGAGAACGTCTGTCTCCTAGTGACTGCAAAATTCAACCAGCAGATCCAAGTGCAGGATTCCAGTGCAAGAGGAGGTAATGGATTCAGCACAAGAAAAAGCAGCCATTTTCCAGTCAATGACAATTTTCGAATTTTACAAAATCAACAGTTTCCCAAGTTGTTGCAGAAGCTAGAACTCTGTCTTCTGAAATTAGAAAGGTTTTGAGAAGTTGCCATTCTTTATGATGAGAAGGAAAAGTGCTTTTGCGGAAGTGACAGCATGGCTTTGAAATGCCTCTAGCAGGTGAGTGACATTTTGTCCTTTAGTGTTTATGTATTTATCAGGGACCCTCAGATCTGTCAGTTCAAACAGCTCAGGGACAAGGCAATGGTTTATTCTTTTCAAAGTCACCCTGTAACACCCACCTTGGCAATGAAAATTAGAGATTTTCATGAAATCATGCTGGAGTTTATTTGATTTCAGAATGCAATAAGAGCTGAAAATTAAATAAGTAAAACAATTTGAATAAATGAAGAGAATTATTCAAGCTCAAGGATTTAAATCCTTAGACTCAGATGAATTAAATTCTTGAGCAACTAAACAATGCTCCTCAGATAATAAATAGCTGGTCACTGTAAGTACTGTAAAATTAAGGCGGTATCTGGAGACCAGGAATATTTAATATATATTTTATGCCAATACTTGAAAAAGAACATCGCCTTATAGATATTATAGACATTCGTTATATAAAGTTTACTTCATTTTATATTCCTGGAAAATGCTACAGTGTAAAAGATTAAAATGAATGAGGCAAGATTTCAAAACTCCCAAGGTGCTTGGTGAGAAATAAACTTCTTTGTACCAAATCAGCTCAGATAAATCAAATTTACTTGTAATGTGTCAAAATTAAGGATAAGGAAGTAAAAATGATAAAACGACAAAAATGAAAACTTTGATAGAGTTTCTTAGTAATATTCTATCCTGCATGAAGAAAAACATGTGTTGATGGGATTTAAAAACCCAGTTAGGTCCACTATGTGGTCCTTGAGAGATGGAACACTTCTTGGTAAAGGAGAGGGTACCAAAAGAAAACCCCAGTGTATCATTACATGGCTTTGAGTGTTTAAATTGCTAGCATCATAAAAAATGAACCCTGTGATTACTCATGTCATTCATAAACTTGTACAATTGGAACAGAATGTGCTGGGCTCTGGACATAGGAAAAATAGAGCTTTATATTGTCTGCCTTGAGTGAATACAGAGGGTCATGTAAGAAAGCTCTGCCTAAGGATTTGAACATGATCAAGGAAACCTCAAAGTTTCACATTTCCAGTTCACTATGTTGTACCAAAAGGCCTCATAGTCATAGAGAGACCCTGTGGCAGCAAAATACGTTTATTAAATCATTAAAATATTTTCTTATCAGTTTATAAAGAATTCCTATGCTGGCCCCATGCCCTTGCACTGCCCAGTCATCCCAAACTCTCTCAAGACACCTCCTCATCTCCAGCTAGCAGAGACCTAAGAATCAGTCAACATGGCTTTGCATCTCTCTCACTGCTAAATACTTTTATTATAACCCCTACGTAGGGACCCAGAGTCAGCTGACTTGGTCAAAGTAAAGTAGCAGTTGCTCTGGGTAGAAAAGATCAGATACAAGACAGCCTGGGCAACGTAAGTTTTGGTATGAGGAGGAAGACGGTGATGTGAGAATTTGCCTGGCGCACTGATGAAGGAGCTTGAAGACAGCCCTGCCCCCGTTCCACTTTAAGTTTTGCTGAGTTTCAAGATTATCCTCTATCATTGACCTCAAAAAAGTTCAAATGCTGGTATGTTACAGTGTCCTAGGGGTGTCTGGAGGAACAGAAGCCGTGAAATGATGACCCTCGGCTGGAAAACAAGGAACCAGTGGTAAGACGGAAACATGAAATCAGCGCAGGCAGAACCGGGTTGCAGATGAGAGTTATGAAGCTGAGGAAAACGCAGGAGAGACCATCCAAAACGAGAGAGAGACGGAAAATCCACAGCAACGCACAGCTACCAGACAACTGAAAATCCCTAATGAGCATGAAATCAATGAGCCAAACAGGAAGAGAGGGGACCCAGACAGAACTGAAGGCCAAACTCCAAAGACGATAACGATGGCAAACCCACTGGATGAGCTACTTCTTCCACTACTGCGACAACCGCCTGGGAAAGCAACTTAAGCTTGGCTCCATTGTGGCTCACAGTCCTGAGAGCACAGTCCTGAGAGCACAGTCCTGAGAGCACAGTCCTGAGGAGAGCACAGTCCTGAGGAGAGCACAGTCCTGAGGAGAGCACAGTCCTGAGAGCACAGTCCTGAGGAGAGCACAGTCCTGAGAGCACAGTCCTGAGAGCACAGTCCATCAGGGCTGGGAACTCCTGGGGCAGGAACCTGAGGCAGCTGGTCATGTTACCTTGACAGGAAGCAGAGAGGATTGCTGGCGCACAGCTCGCTTTCTCCTTTCTTCAGTCTGGGGTCCCAGCCTAGGGGATGTGCCGCCCACAGTTGGAGTAGACCTTCCCACTTCACTTGACCTAATCTAGGAAATCCCTCACAGGCATGCCAAGAGATTTGTCTACTACATGATTTTAGACCCTGTCAAGTTAGCAATCAATAGTAATCATCGCACCAGTGGACCTAAGAATCACAACTGTACTATACTGATAGTGACAAATTGCCATGTGCTGTTTAAGCTTGTAGAAAGCAAACTCTGGAGCAAAGAGGCCCTGGCTCTTGTCTCAAACATGTTTATATCAAGTGTCCTCCAAACCCCCGTCCAGGGTCAGTCTGGCCCTCTGGCTCTGTAATGGGGAGGAAGAACACAGCAGCCATGAAGAGTATCACAGGAATTGTGCCCATGAGAACAGCCAGAAGGCAATACACACATACGTGTAAAATAAAAATAATTTTTTTTTAAAAAAACATGCTCTCATCATAAATGACTTAAACTGTAAACCATTAACAGAAGATTATGGAAGACTTCCCAATATTTAGAACCAAACAGCACACTTCTAACTTACCCAGGGACAAGGAATAAATCAAAATGAAAGTGAGAATTTTGAACTAAATTTAAATGAAAAATCCAACATCTCAAAATTAGTCAAATATTGCTAAAATCATATCTAGGTTAGAAATTTTTAGCACCTAGTGCTAACGTAAGACAAAGAAAAAAGACCTCAAAGCAAAGAACTGATCTTCTACTTTAGAAGAACAAGTTAAATCCGCAGTAACAGAAGAAGGGGATGGTAACAGTCCTAGTGGCCATCAATGAAGTAAAAAGGGGGCACAGGAGAGAAGTGAAAAAACCAACAGTCAGACTGTTTGAGCTTTACTAAGTCGATAAACTCTGGACAAATGTAGCCATGAGAAGATGAGGAAAGTCTTACTATATGACTATTATCAGAAATGAAAGGGTGCATCATCAGACCCTGCAGTTCATCAAACAGAATACATTATGAACAACTCCTGGCTGATAACTGTAGAGGGCTAGTTTTGAAGAACCCTTGTGTGTCCTGTGAACAAGAGACCAGTATCTACACGGTTGGTACAAAAGCTGTCCCAGACTTCTCCTGTACATAGTTCTGTCTGAAGCGGAATGGAGGAAACAGAGTTGAAGCCGAGGGAATATCAACTTAAACACTCGGCCTGGTGTGGTTCACGTCCCTTCCCTCTGCATCTTGTCAAGGACAAATTAACCATATGGTTGCACACAACTTCAAGTAGGTCTAGAACGTTTAATCCCTAGGTGACCAGCACATCACAGCGACAATAGCTATTATTAGGAACAGAAAGAACAAATTTCCTTAGACAGTTAGTAATTTCTGCCACAATGCTTAGTTCATTTAAGGGATTTCAATAGTCAGTTATAAAAGAAAATTTTCTAGATCCCTGTCGGGCTGGAGAGATGCTTCAGCACTGACGAGCCCTTGTAGAGGACCTGAGTTTGATTCCCAACCACCTGTAGCTCAGGGGATCTGATAACCTCTTCCAGATTCCACAGAATCTGCAGACATGTGCACATAGAGACATGCACATTTATGCATAAATAAATAATCCCTCAGGAAATTGCTACTAGATGCCTGAATTTAGAGACTACTAGTTTGCTTAAATGTTTTCAAGAGAAACCTATCCTTAGACTCTCCTGTAGTTTGGACCTTTCTACCTCCGAGCACCATAGAGGATGGCAATTATTCAGTTGTGTCCAGAGAAGCGGGTTTATTCTAATGGCCCATAGGAAGCAGCTCATTTGAATACGTGAACTCTATGGCATTACAGAGTGGTCTCCTCCTCGCAGTCAGAGCAGAGCAGTGAGCAGTGGACCTGCCTGACCAAGCGATGCTCAGAAGCCCTTCACCCGTTCCACTTGACAGGGGTGCTAGGTCACAGTGACACTATTGATGCTGTTATGACTTCTTTAGTTCACAAATTTAAAAAAACAAAAAGAAAGACAGAGGATAAAAGAGAACCATGGCGCCCCACTCCGTTAGGCCCCTAGCCAAGCTCAGCTCTTCTGCTTGCAAAATGCACGGATGGAAGTTAAATCTGAATAGCCTTGTCTCTTACATCCGAGCTCTCAAAATAAATCACATGGTTCTTGTTTCTTCAGTCTAATCCACTAAAAGCAAGGAGACTATTTCAGACACAAGAGTGTGCACAACCAATCCACATATTCTATGTGTTGGAAGATGTGTGAGTGAGCCTGAGCAAGGGAAAAGTCTCCAGAACCAATGACAACAATGGACATTTTAATTAGGCCCACTCATTGAAAACGACACGCGGCCCTGCAAACCAGTGAAAGTATTTCTCAACGGTGGATGGTCTGTGTTAAACATTCATATATAATAGATTCTTGATTGTCTTTATTCTGTTTAAAACAATGGTGCCCAATATAAATTTAATGCAAGTCACAATTTAAGCCATATGTGTAATTTTAAATTTTCAAGTATCTACATTTAAGAAATGAAAAGGAAATAGGTTTGTTTATTTTAATAGCAGAGTCTTAACCCAATATATCTCAGATATTGTGGGGTTTGGAATTTTGGTTTGTTTTTTTTTTTTTGTCTCTGGTTGG
>NW_008338533.1:4487745-4489045 GCF_000622305.1 Nannospalax galili | reverse complement strand
GGGGGGTTGCTGACAGCGGAACAGGAAGCAAAGAGATCACATCTCCAGCCACAAACCACAAACAGCTACAGAGAGGAGGACAGGAAATGAGGTTAGGCTATAAACTCAAAGCCTGCCCCCAAAGACCACTTCCTCCAACGAGGCTGTACCTCCTAAAGGTTCTACAGTCTCCCACAAACAGCACACAGCTACAGAGAGGAGGACAGGAAATGAGGTTAGGCTATAAACTCAAAGCCTACCCCCAAAGACCACTTCCTCCAACGAGGCTGTACCTCCTAAAGGTTCTATAGTCTCCCACAAACAGCAACACCAATCAGGAGCCAAGAGTTCAAACACACGAGCCCATGGAGGACGCACCACAGCTGTTAACAGCTGTCTCCAGCAGCTTATCTGTCAATCCTACTGGATGTTTTGGTTATAAATGCTGAGCCTGTGACATAATGTGACATCACATGTCACTGAGCTCTGAGAACCCCAAAAGTACAGTTGATGAGTTCAGCCAGGGAGCACTTCATCTTTGACAAAGACAGAGTTAGGAGTGGTCTTCTAAAAGCTGAAAACTATGGTAGCCATGTGCCACCTCCACACTGGAAATCTGGAAACACTGCAAATTGTTGGGTCCTCAAGGACCTGTGGACAGGAGCCTCATAGACACCCAGAGTCACCTAAAACCGGTTCCCACACTGCATGCGCAGAGCGAGGGGCACCAGCCAAGATTTAGAAGGACACAGAAAACTGCAAAAGCACCAGCTCTGCACCTCATTTCTTGACAACCTAAAAAATTAATAACTCACGAATAACTTTCCAGCCCTCTTTAAGATAGCGCATGTGGAAATATCAGTAAACTGGTTTGACAAGTGTTGGATGTGTCACTGACCAAATGAACTGAAAAATGACTTTTTAAGAGGCCACTTCACACAGAATTCCCTCTTAAATGGAACAATCCCAGGAAGTGCAAGTTAAACATCAGCCCCCGTCCAAAAGTCCCAGGAAGTGCAAGTTAAACATCGGCCCCGTCCAAAAGTCCCAGGAAGTGCAAGTTAAACATCACTGAAAAATGACTTTTTAAGAGGCCACTTCACACAGAATTCCCTCTTAAATGAACAATCCCAGGAAGTGCAAGTTAAACATCAGCCCCCGTCCAAAAGTCTCAGGAAGTGCAAGTTAAACATCGGTCCCCGTCCAAAAGTCTCAGGAAGTGCAAGTTAAACATCGGCCCCCGTCCAAAAGTCTCACAAGTGGCCTTCTGCACTTTGGTCATGAGCTCTTTCTTCAACATGGTAAGATCAATATGAAATAA
>NW_008338533.1:4460421-4487632 GCF_000622305.1 Nannospalax galili | reverse complement strand
CAGCTTTCAAAAACTTTCCAAAAGTACAGAGTCTACAGGCAAAACTCATGGTTATTCAGCACATTCAAAACAGCCCATCACTAGAGAATCCACCCAGAAGCATTATCAGGATGTTTAAGATTCCCAGGGCCCATGTAGCCAAAAAGTGAGTGGGCTCTTCCTACAAAACTCAATGGGAAGCGTGTAAGGCAAATGTGATTTGTCAGTGCATTTTCAACATAGAAAACCAGGGGAAAATGTTCACCAAAAGAATGTACACGCAAAAATCACACCAGAGAAATTTTCCACATTCCCTGAGAGGTATCTGACGCTTAATGGCATCAAATCTGCAACAACAGGATAATATCTATTTCGTAAATTTCTTATAAAAGTTGTGAAAATCTGAGAAAAATAACCTTACAAAGAAGCCTGATACAAAGAACGTATTCAGTAAATGACACTATTTTATTTTATTTTTGATTAACATATTTTTGTGCTCACTGATGGGATGCAGTGCTCGAATTCAATGTATACAATGTGCAGTGATCAGCCTGGGTAAATTAGCCTTTCCATCACTTACATGTCGGAACCTTCACTCCTCCTATTCTGAATGTGTGATTGGTCATGGTAGATTACGTTTGCCCTGAACGCTGAGTAACACTGAGCTTTCACTGCTCTGTGTTTTGACATCCCTGTAATGGCCTTTCTTCCCTTTCCACTACTTCATGACTCCCTTCTAGTCTAGACTTCTGTGTGATGAGCCACAAGGTTCTACTTTTATAAATAACAACAGACCAGTACAAAGGCTGCCCAGCTGCCGTATCAGAAGTTGCAAGGAAGGCAGGCTAGAATAGGGCTCCGGACTCGGCAGGCCCCAACGCCCCGCTCTCTACAGTATGAGTTGATGGGGGGTTAGAGGTCCTCATTAAGCAATTAATCATAGCTAACATTTTGGTTTTACAGAATTGATCTCAAGAAAGAAAATGCGGCTGTGGCTTCACCACACTTGATGGAGTGCAGGGAGCCCCAAAGGAGCAGTTGGCGAGCCATCCAAAGGAAGAAAGTCTTTGCAAGACATAGATGAAGGGCCAGCTTCAGAAACTGAAAGGTGGGTGCCTCTGTGCCCCAAGAGTTCTGCAGTTAAAACAAGGAGGGGGACAGATGGAAGGAGGGAGGGAGGGAGGGAGAGAGAGAGGGAGAGGGAGAGAGAGAGAGAGAGAGAGAGAGAGAGAGAGACAGATAAAAGTCCCCCTTTGCCAGCAGCTGTTTTCTAAACTTCCTGGTTTGCAAACAGGAAGTCATGAGGCTGAACTGGCATCCAATGTGGCTTCAGATGATATAATCCACTTTCTCCCAGACTTCAGACTTATATGCTCTCACTTCCAAGGCTGTTTGCCTTCATGATGGTTAAGCCTTTGCCTCTCCTCTCCCGTCCCCCTTTGCCAGCAGCTGTTGTCTAAACTTCCTGGTTTGCAAACAGGGAGTCATGAGGCTGAACTGGCATCCAATGTGGCTTCAGATGATATAATTCACTTTCTCCCAGACTTCACACTTATATGCTCTCACTTCCAAGGCTGTTTGCCTTCATGATGGTTAAGCCTTTGCCTCTCCTCTCCCCTTCTCCTCATGCAAGCCAACATTACCTGGACCACAGAACTTGACTCCTAGTTGGCATTCAAGTCTCCACACAACATTCAGAAGGAAGCAGGCTTCAGCCCTCTAGTGGCTTTGCACTGACACTGTCTGAGCTGAACCATGAACAATGGCTAGAAGGTCCTTCTGGCCCTGTCCGCTCCAATCCCAACCATCCACTTTCTCACAGACATCCCCAGAGGTGTCCCTCCTAGGTGGATTCTAAATCTCATCTCACCAAGTTGAAAATTACAAGCAAGCACACAGGGTCCACCATCTGTAGGCAGCCAGGGGGTCGCTTCTAGGGCTTCCTAACATGTGACCTCTGGGAATGCCTGTGAGGAAGTTTCCAGAAAGGATTGAGAAAGGAAAGCCAACCTCAAGTGAGCAGTACCTTCCCACTGGTGTTCCAAGAAAGAAAGTCACGCTGCCTGACTGCCTTTTTCTTCTGAACACTAGGTCGATGGCTGCTGCTCCACCCTGCTCTGACTCTTCCCAGCCCTTCCAGTGGACACCGGACACCAACAGCTCTCCAGGGAGCTCCAGGCCTCCAGCAGCAGTTTGGGAATGGCTGAGGCATGGAATTTTGTGGAGCGTGCAGCTCCTGTGTTTTCTAGTTCTCCTGTGTGTAGACAGCCACTGTTGGACTACCGGCCCCTATCATGTAAGCCAATCTAATAAAACCCCTTTTATACTCCACTCCTTTGATTCCTGTAGAGAGCCCTGCCTAATAAAAACCCTAAGTTTTAATAAGCTTGGAAATTAAATATTACATTTGTTACAGAGTTTGAGATCACTGGGAAAAGACCACTCAGACTCAAAAGGTTCTGAATCAGCCGAATCTATTTTGCTGGCCAACGACTGCACTCTCTGAGCCAATTTAGAGAATGCCACACTAACTGGGAGGGAATGGGAGCTTTCAAAGGTAAAGTCCAAAAGGTAAAGTCCTTGGTACAAGATTTACTCAAAGACAAGCAGTCACGTTTGTTCCTGTAGGTCAGCAAGCAAGCAGTTACAGAAGCCAGATAAGCCTCAACTGGAGCCTCCCAGGGCTACATGGGTGTGTTACTCAGCTCTTCCTGGAACTTCTGGCCAGGGTAGGGTCTGGGACAGCTCACCAAGATGTCTTACACAAAGTGGAGAAGCTCGGGCTATCGCACATTGATAGACTAAGCTGAGTTCCTGCAAATCAAACTTGGACTACAAATTCAGAGATCTTTAGCTAACAGTCATATTTTGAATATTACTGATTTTCTAACTGATCCATCCAGTATGTTAAATGAATTACTGAAGACTTAAGTGACTTCCACTGGGATTTCTCTTTTCAATTCTGTGAGCTTTTGCTTCTTACATACACGTATGTTTATAAGTTTTGAAGCTTCTGAAAGTCTTTTAATAACTTCCAAATTATAAGATATTCCTGGTGCAGGAGGTATGCTGGTCTTGCTTAGTGCACTTAATGTGAATATTCAAAATCCTACCTGACACTTAAAGCTGTTGTCACACTCACCCACTGGGATCCCAAGTAACAAGTCACCTCTGGTTGCTGCAGTCTTAGGAAGACCGGGTCTTCTCTGTCCCAGTATGTACTACATGGCCCACAAACTTAAAATCTCAGGCAAAAAGACTCCCCATCAGGAGGGAAGGAGCAAAATTTCCCAAGGACCTTGGCAGGACTGAGAACTGCTGCCTCCCAGACCTAAGGCCTCTTCACCAAAATTTCAACATCACAGCATCTCAACATGAGCAACCCCAGCTCCCTCCTTGGTGAGGTGGGCTGCATTGACGGTCCAGCAGTTGACAGTGCAGAGTCATGTGATCAAAGCAAGCGCTTTCTGATGATCTCCTATGAAACCCTGGGGACTAAAAGGCCCTTCAGCAATTCTGCAAACCTGGAGGAACTTCACTTTTAGATTGATAGATCCATTTTAAAACTGAAGTAAAACTGGCATAAGCATTTAAATGTGACCTCAGATTGACTATTCTAGAGGTGGCATTAATTATACAACCAGAAAGATTTGTTTTATGCAAATCTGTTTTTAAAAAGTGATCATTTCTAAATACTTCATTACAATTCCTTTTACTGTATCCATGATTACAGGCTATGGATCTGCTGTGGTCTACTTGTCGATTGCCTCTATGATTGTTAAGTGTGTGAGTCAGAGTGTCTCTATTTTATCACAAACATAATAGGTAAGTTCATACAGAAGAATCATAAAATGGCTCTAAAGGATGTCTGAATTGAGAGTATGAGCAGAAATCACTGCATCCAGTTTGTTCCTCTATTTTCCTTTGTGAATTTAGAAAGTAAGATGATACTAACATGATATAGGTGACTATGCTGGACATTCGAGGCCCCCATGCTGAAATGTAAGCTGGGTGGGCAGCCTCTCCTGAGAGCTCAGGTCAGAACTGGCCCTCTCTCAGTTCCACTGGAAGCCACTGGTCAAAGCCAGCAATGCAGCCAATACCGACATCTGGGCGACGAGGAAGAATCCCTGACCACTTTAATAGGAAGTAGTCAAAGTCACAGGATCTAAGGTATGGATTTGTAATCATAGGACCTGCACAGCTTGTCACAGTCTGCAGCTCCAGGCCTTGGTGGTTATGCAGAGGCCAGAGAAGAACAAGAGGAGAATGCTACCTTTCCACTTTGCCTGAGGCCTGTGACGACCATCATCCACCCTCCATAGAACACAGCATCTGCCATAGCTCAGCATCTCTCTCCATCAGCTTACTAGACAAATGACCTTGGGCCAAACCACCTGACATCAGAGCTTGATTTTCTTATCCTTAAAATGGAAAACCTAAAGATCCACCTCGCAGGGCTGGTGTGTATAAATGAACTCCTGTCAAGTTATCATCCCTTCTAAGTTGTAAAACAAATGATAGCTTAAGTTCCACACTAAGGTAAGTGTTGCTATGGCTTAGAAACTTCTGGGAACGCTGAAATATGCATGCAATTAAAAACCTTACTTGTCATTATTACACAAAAATGATAAACAAAAATGCAGTATTTTGTAAGCTGTAAATACAATATTTCAGTTTTGGACAAGAGGTGTGTGACAGAGCTGAGAGAGAATGTACAGTAATCGAGAAAGTTGGCAAAGGGTTCACAGAAGAAGGCAAATCTGAGCTACGGCTTGCAAGTGTGAAGGAAACATCCCCAGCCAGGGCATGAGAACATTAGAAAATATAGTTTACAAATACCATCATCCATGGGGAGCTATTTTGGCAACATCTATAAGAAAGCATGTTGGCTCCCCAGGCTGATCCTAAATTTGCCCCCTTGGGAATTTGATGATCAGGTAGATGGGGCTAAACCCTGCTAAAGGGCACGGCTGAAATAAGTTTAGTTGTAGACCCTCTAAACCTCTCCAAGCTTCTGTCATCTTGCTTACAAAGACCATCATTTGGAAAGTAGATATTATGAGAAGAGAAGCTTTCAAAGTTTCAACCCAAAATAAACCTTTCTCCCCCTCAAAAAACTTGAACCAGAGCCATAGATTCACGGAACCCACTGCTGTCCCGGGGGAAAACTGCCTTGATAACTCTGCCACAAGTAAATAGTCCCTTTTGGGCTTTTTCTCTTACCCAGAAATAAACCAGAGATGCTAGCTGGGAAGAGACTGACCCCTCCTTTCTTCAAAGCAGCTGTTGTCACCCCACTGACGTTCTCCACATCATGCTTAGCGATGCCTCCGTTGGGGACACCAAACAATAAAATATATGTGGATTGCTTTTGGGGGGAAACACTGTTCTTGTACATTCTCACGATTTTCAATAAAAGAATGATTTCAGCATGCCTGTTGTTCTAGTTACTTTCCACTGCTGTGATAAATCCCACCTGGGGAGGAAAGGGTTTATTTGTCCATTATTAAGAAAACCCAAGGCAGAAACTCTGAGCAGGAACCTGGAACACGGGCCATGGAGGAACGCTGCTTACTGGCTTGCTCCCCTGACTTGTGCTCGGCCTGCTTTCTTATACAGTACAGACCCACCTGCCCAGAGGAGGCACCGCCACAGTGGGCTGGGCCCTCCCACACAACTCAACAATCAAGAAAACGCCCACAGACATGAACACAGCCAATCCAATATAGGAAATTCCTCAGTTGAGGGTCCCTCTACCCAGGTGTGTCAAGTTGACACTAAAGCTATCCAGCACAATTAACCCCTTGTCAACTTGACACACAAACACATCACCATTAAACCACAACTTTTCATTTCTTATCCCCAAGATCTCATATTGGTATTAATATTGCAACATAAAACAGTTTAACTTTAAAAGTCCCACTGTCTTAAAAAAAAAAAATTCAAATACTTTAAATGTTCAAAGTCTCTTTAAAAACTATTTAACTCTGGGCTTCTATTGAAATCTAAAACAAGTTAAATGCTGTCACACTTCAGTAAAACTTTATTCCAGCAAAGTAACTCAAGGCTGGACATCCAGAGTTCACTCACCATCTTCTGGCTCCAAAGGGCTTTTGCAGCTCTGCTTCTCTGGCCCTGCCATCCACAGCACACACAGCTTGTCTGGTAGGCTCAGGCCAGCTCCACTCCACATCTGCCACTGCCCTTGGTGGTGATTTCACGGTCCTGGCATCTTCAGTACACTGGGGTGTCTGCAACAGAGGCTGCACCTTCACCAGTGGCCTCTTCTGATCTCACGTACTACCAAGCCTCAGGTCCTCTCCGTGATCCCTTCATGCCTCAAAACCAGTACGATGTAGGAGACTCTTACACATTACCAAGTCCTGCTTCTAGCCTGAGATAGAGCCTTGGGCCCCCTCTGTACAGCAACTTCTGTGTGCTGACCCTGAGGAAATTCTTCCCAGAAGATTTCACCACAGTGATGCTGGTCTCTTGTTACTTACAGCTGATTTTTCAGCCCCAGCTGACCAGTATCAATTGTTCCAATAAAGCAAAGGTTTTATTTCAGGTTCTGCTCTCTTCTATCACAGCTGATTCTTCAGCCCCAGACAACCAGAAACCACAGATTCTCACTCAAAGTACCACACAAACAGCCCTGAAAGTCTTTGCTTCCCTTGAAGTGTCACAAGCTAAGCCTCTACCATCCACATTTCTTTTTAGCATAACTGTTCCAAGCTCCACAGCAACATCTCCCTAAGCTCTGAGCACTCAATGGCTTTTCCAGCCCACAATCCTCCCAACAAACAGCCCTGAAAGTCTTTGCTTCCCTTGAAGTGTCACAAGCTAAGCCTCCACCATCCACATTTCTTTTCAGCATAACTGTTCCAAGCTCCACAGCAACATCTCCCCAAGCTCTGAGCACTCAATGGCTTTTCCAGCCCACAATCCTCCCCCAAACAACAAGATCAGGCTGTCACAGCACTACCCCACTTCTGGACCAACTTCTGGACCAGTTACTTTCTATTGCTGTGATGAAAACACTGACCAAAACCAACTTGGGGAGGAAAGGGTCCATCATCAAGGGGAGCCAAGGCAGGAACTCAGGGAAGGAACCTGGGGCACAGACCACGGAGGAATGCTGCTGACTCGCTCCCCTGGCCTGTGCTCAGCCTGTTTTCTTATACAACACAGGCCCACCTGCCTGGGGTGGTACCACCCACAGTGGGCTGGGCCCTCTGACATCACTCAGCAATCAAGAAAACGCCCACAGACATGGCCACAGGCCAGTCCAGTGGAGGAAATTCCTCAGCTGAGGGTCCCCTCTACCCAGGTGTTAACAACTGAAGCTCTCCAAGTCACCTCCCGAGGCGGGAGGATTATGAGTTTGAAGCCAACCTGCACGACACAGGAAGACTCGGTCTCAAACCCACAAAACTCCTTCCTATATTGCTCATTTTGTTCCAAGTAAGCATTTGCTAAGCTTCCAGGTGTTCTGGAGATGCTGTCAGCAAACGCTCATTTTCCCAGTGTGACATGTTCAGTGGCCAACTCTCTGCTGTACCACGTCCCCCGTGTGGAATTTCCGTCCATTCGTCACTTAGTGTCCCCAAAACTAATCCTGGGGAGAAAAGGATGGCCGCTTTATCCACGAGCAAACTGAAACCGCTGAGACCAGCATGTCACTCAAGGCACGAGAACTAGTAAGTCACTTTGGGTTTGGCATTTCCTCTATAAATAGGCAAAGTTAAAATGATTGGTGTCACCTGTACTCTTGACCCAGCTGAGAGGACCATTCTGTGGAGGTCGTTGTATGTCCTGGACACTCTGATCCCAGCTGGGCATTGCCTGTTATTTGTGCTTTGAGACCACATCCTCATCTATCATATTGATGTGTGTGGACACCATAACAAAGTTGCACAGACTGGGTGCTATCAACAGCAGAAATATGTTTCCTCACAGTTTGGAAGGTTGGAAGTCCAAGTTCCAGTATCAACAAGTTTGCAAACTTTTGAAAGCCCCTTTCGTTGGCCACCTTCTCTGTGTCTGCAGACATGGTCTTCCCTCTTTGTGTGTCTCTAGCTTCATCTTATAGGAACACCAACCATACTGGGTTGGGACCTAGGAAAGGAGGGGTTTATTCCAGGCATCAGCGAACAAGACACTCCTGCTTTTCAAAGTTCATATTCTAAAGGAAGAAGATGGTCAATGGGTTGAATAAATAAAAGATAATTTGTGTAAAAGGTGAAAATAATGTAGAAAAACCCACCAAACAAGACTAAAGCTAAACATGGAGGGTGGGTCCACGGTGGCACGCATAGGGTGGTCAGGACCCCCTTGGAAATGTCACTTGTCTAGTCAGGAAGGCCACGTGCCATCAAATTTTTAAGCTTATTTGCAAAACATTTTGGAAACTGCATTTTCAGGATGTAAACACTGAAAGACCTTTGCATCTCATTTCTATTGAAGGAGAAAAATCGAGTAGAAAAGAGATGAATTTATACCAACCCACCAGAAGCACAGCTCAGGGCTTGGAATGGAAGCCTTCAATTCAGTTTGCCTTTTCATCTGCCCCACTGCCAAGACCGACAGGTACAGTAGCCTGGGGACACCTCCTCCCTCCATCTCCCTATCCTCCTCCCCAAAACTGAATGGATGGGAAAGCAGGTCAGGCAAGATGTGGATGAGGGGTGTTTGCGTATGTTGGTTTGAATGAGAATGTCCCCCTTGGGCTCCAAGTATTTAGATATTTGGTCCCCACTTGGTGGTGCTGTTTGCAGAAGGTCATGGAACCTTTAGAAGGTGCGGCCATACTGGAGGAAGCGTATTCTTGGGGCGGGCTTTGAAAGGTCAAACCAGGCCCACCTCCAGGCTCTCTGCTCCTGCATCTCCTTGAAGACATGAGCACTCATCTGTCTGCCCCGGCCACATCTGCCCATGCCTTCCATCTGTGATGGACTCTTATCCTCTGGAACTGTAAGCCAAAAAAACTCTTTCTTCTATAAGTTGCCTTGGTCATGGCGTTTTACCACAGTAATGAAAACTGTTTGAATCATCTCATATCCACTATATTATCATTTAAGGTGAAAACGGTAAAAAGTGAAAAACAGTTGATTTCATGCTTGTGTCTACCTTCAATCCTTTTTAGAAAAAGAGCCTAAACCATGAAATGTGGCTACATAACTCTGTTTTTTCTCCTTTGAGACAAGGTCTCAATGTGTAGCCTTGGCTGGCCCAGAACCCACCCTGTAAAGCAGGCTAGCCTCGAAATCGCTTCAATCCTTCTGCCTTTGCCTCATGAGTGGAATTACAGGCATGTGCCACACTAATAATTCTTTTCTGCATGTATTGGTCTGTCGTAAGTTCTCAACTGGGTCCTAATTATAGTATTTTCTAAATTCCTAGAGTTTATATCTGTTTTGGTTCCATTTCTCTAGCTGTGTTAAAACACCCTGGCAAAAAGCAACTTAGGGGTGCACAGGGTTTGTTTTAGAGCAGTTTCAGGTTACGGCCCACCACAGTGGGGAGTTCAGCGTGGCAGAAACTTGAGGGGGTTGGTCATGCCCACAGTGCAGAGATGACCACATGCTGACCCAGCTCTCTACTCTTACACATTGTAGGCCCCAAACCAGGAACGCTGCCGCCCACCTTCAGGCTGGGTCTTCCCACATCACTTAAAATAAGTCCCCCACAGATATGCCCACAGGCAACCTGATTAGGCAAGCCCTCATTAAAACTCTTTTCCCAGGTGATTCTAGTTTGGGTCAAGTTGACCGTTAAAACTAACCATCACAGTATCCCTCTAGAATTTTTGGCTTTATTTTACTTATGTGTTGAAACACTTGGCATTCAAATATTTTGAGGTACATCTCTGTTTAGTCTTCTAACATAAGTCAATTTAGAACACAATTGGGCTACTTGTTATGAACTAGATCTGATGAAGACCATGCTATGAAAATTCCAGTCAGCAAGTTAAAAACTTGAATTTGCTGCTTAACAAAACAAGGGGACAAATCAATATTTTCCTAACCCGGCCTGAGGGAAAGCTGATCATGAAAGGGGAGTTCTAAGCATCTGGGGAGGCTGCCCAACACCGTCAGAGCACGTAAAAATGAACTTTCCCAAACACTCTTTTATGGCCTATTTTGAAAATAGTTCTGGTTGTATATGATCCTGAGGTTTGGTTATATTTTTAGTTCATTCCCTCTGCAAATTCATTCCGGTGGGAGCTGCCCATTGGCAGTGAGGCCTGTGGTTATGTCTCCACAGAGTATTTGTTTCACAGTATGATGTGCGTCCAAGTGCTGCCGCAGCACAAAGAAACACTGCCAGCATTAAAATTCCAGGGTCGCACGGCCTGCCCAAGGGTCCAGTCACTGGAACAGACCCTCCACAGCGATCCCCAGTCTGCCGCTAGCCTCCTGCTATGCCAGCTGCTCTGGGATCCAGCTGCTCACACAGCTTCTTCAAGAACCAGAGACGGTAACACGCCCTGCAGTGAGCTAACCCCTTTCTGCCTTGCCATAGCACCTGCCACCTTTTAAGGGATGCAGACCCACTGGCCTCTCCCAGAGCTGAGAACACAACTTGCGTTTTTTTATATTTTATTATTTTTATGTGTACGAGTGTATTGCCTGCGTGTATGTGTGCAGCCACGTCATGCAATGCCATGGAGGTCAGAAGAGGGGGTCGGATTCCCCTGGAACTGGAGTTAGGGACGGCTCATAGTAGCCATGGGGGTGCTGGAAATCAAACCCGGGTCTTCTGCAAGAGCAGTCAGTGCTCTTAACCGCTGAGCCATCTCTCCTGCCCACAGTTTGCATTTTAACAAGAGCCTCAGATGGCAAGCAAGCTTGTGAAGGTTTGCGATGTTCAGCAGTACTGGGTGGAAGCCCCAGGTGCCAGGATTCTGCAGTGCTGAGCTGTCAGGATCGCTGGTCTTCGGAACCTCCATTGGGACCTTTGTCCTTGCAGGGGTGGCTCTCCTCTGGCCAGCCACTCTCCTGCACTGCTCCACCCATTCCCACCACGTTTTGAAGCCACTGCTTTTGCTTCTGCTTCTTGAACTTTGCACCTTGGGGGCTTAAACATGGTCAAGAAGGATTAAGTGAGGATATAACAACTGATTTTCCTCCTTCCTCCTAGATACTCAGAGAGGCCATGGTAGAGCCTATTGTTTAACCTTCCTAGCACCTCCTACCCCTTCCTAGGACCCCAGCTTCCCATAATTCTCCTTCAGAAAACCAACCCTCTCTAGTCACTGGTGGTGTGATTCAGACATCACCAGCCTCAGCTTCTAGGGTCACATGAATGCCATCGGCAGAGAGGCTTCTGGGATTGTTCAGGGAACCCACACCCTCCCAAGCAGAGAGCTAGCCAATGCTAACCTGCACTGTATATACAAGGTAGCATTTCCACAATTCCTTTCCCTAGGAGACGTGGATATTTGTCCCCTTCTCATAGGGTCTCAATGTTTCAGCAAGGTCGGCCCTGGGGAGCCAACTTATTTATTGGTATTACTCACAGAGCATGGGTGAGGGGTGACTGGCAGGAGTATGGGGGACCCCAAAGTAGCTGCCCTGGAACATCTGCACCAGGAAATGATGGCGTCCCCAGAGCTGCACAGATAGAGCCCCTTTCAACCAACCTCCCCCAGCCCAGGCACTCCTGAGGGTCTCCTGAGACCTGAGATCATGTGCAGTAAGGCCAGAACTGCATACCACTGGCTGGGATGATTGTCTGGAATCTCAAGTGAAAGTCCACTGGCTCTCCCCACCCCGCTTCCCATGAGGGACCTGAACAGGCCACAGGCCTAATGCCGCGGATATGTACAAGCAGGCACTGCCCATCTCAGGAAGGTGGCAGCTGTTTCGCCAGAGGGCTGCGTTCTGCAGCAGAGAGGCTCTCCTCTGGTCACCACGATGCTAAGAGAGAAGCCTAAAAGACTGGCCATCCCTGCCTCTTCCCAGGGGAAGACGGCTGGTGCTGGAGCCAAGACAAGGCGAAGCATCCTGAAGATGGAAACATGCTCGCTCGCAGCAATGCTCCGGGTCTTCGCACCCAGACCCGCACGTCCTCTCTCTAGTCAAGGGTAAGCACCCATGGGAATGAGGCCCAGACTTCCCTACATTCTCCCTCAAACAACAGCCTCGTGTGTTTGAGACCTGCCTGGCATGAACCGCAAAGTCTGGGTCAAGTCCTCGGCTTCCTGACTGGCTTTGTGGCTCCTGACAGCTCCCGTGCGCTTTGATTTAACAGAGGAGCCCCTGGACCAGTGCTGCCCCCAGCAGCACGATCATCCTTAAAGGCTGCAGTGTTCTTCCTAGAAAACCACGCTGTCGACCCTGTATTCACCAAAAAAGGGCGGTTAAGGTAGGACAAACGAGGGCTACGAGGGCTTTTGTCAAAACCCTTGTTCCACAGTCTTGACTTCCCAAGCTACCGGGTATCCTGCCATTCAATCCCACAGTAGGAAGCTTCTTACACGGTGGGTCATGACCCACATATGGGGTCACATAACTGAGTGTTGGAGTCTCAAAAGTTTGGCAACAGTAAAAGATATTTGAACACACAATGACCAAAAGTTAATTCAAATTCAAATGTAATGAATCGGAGGCCTTTCGGGCAGCCCTCGCCTATGTGACAGCCCCAGTTCTGAACACAACATGTGCACTTCACAGCCCTTCACACCGTGTGTCCCGTCCCATCACACACCAACCAGTGCTGCCTGAAACGCCTCGGATCAGGCTTCAGACTATTGTTTCTTATGAACTGCAGTGCTTTTACTGTGTATACTGTTGTAGAAACACGGTGATGTCATTACAGAAAAAGTCTTCTGTTTCCTCACCGTCATGTCTCAGCACGTAAATATCAAATTTGTGTATCTTTGGATTGTATTGCTAGGCAAACAAGCATGCTCATCTCATCAGTATGCAAATTTGCTTTCATCTTTGATAAACGGTAGAATTATCTATGCAAAGGAATTACTTTAAAACAAATTTCTTAATGATTTATTATCAGTAAATGTTTGGTATATATTTTATATACTTGATGCTGTGTAAAAACTTCTTAGGCAAAAAAGGGTCATGCATAGAAAATGTTTAAGAGGTCTTGTCCTAGTACAGCTCATGCAGGATGGATCTCCCCAGACACAGATGCACAGTCAGAGAACATGTGTGTCCTGGAGACCTCCCAGGCCAGGAAGGGTCCCGAGTGACTCGGCATCCAGTCCCTTTGGAAGAACACCAAATCTGCATCACCCACTGATGACGATGATCTTTTTTTTTTAATAAATATTTTTACTTTCTTTGAGAAGTTCATATAATGTATTTTGATCACATTCATGCTCAACTCCTCCCCTTCACCCCTCCCAGGTCCACCCCCACCTCTCTCACCCCAACATCACGTCCTTTTTTTTTTTTTAATAATCCGTCAACTCTGTGGTGGTTTGAATACATGTCCCCTATAGGCCGCAAGTTTTTGGACACTTGGTCCCCAGTCTGTGTTGCTGTTTGGAGAGGGTCATGGAACCTTTAGGAGATGTGACCTTGCTGGTGCAAGCACATCACTGGGGGTGGACTTTAAGAGTTCTTAAGCCTTGCAGTTTCCTGTCTCTCTGCTTCCTGTGCCTGCTTGAAGATGTGACCACTCGCTTTTTGCTCTAGCCACCTTCTACTGCCACGCCTCCCCCACTATTATGGACTCCCTTCAGAACCGTAAGCTCAAATAAACTCCTCTCTCTATAAGAGGCCTTGGCCTGGTGTCTTATCACAGAAACAGAAAAGTAACTAATACAAACTCTAATTTAGGCTGTCCACTTAGTTATGAGTGTGATGACCTTAAATTCAACTAAGCATCCAGACTTATAAAACTTCCATAGGCATCTGTCTGAAGGTTAAGGACAAAAACCAGAGCTTGCCGGGACGGCCTCAGGCATTCAGATTCTGTGGAGTCATTGCTGCAGTCCTAATAGCTCAGATGCTGGGAGGTCAACTTCACATCAGGTAAATAGAGACCCACCCTGGCCTAAAAGCTTCAGCCCCTGCGATCCACATACTCAAATGTGAGAACTCCAAAGTACGCTTCCCCGTCAGGTACTTATAGGGCCTCCAGCCCTCCCTGTCCAGATGTGATCTACCCATCAAAGGTCACTTGTTTGCACAAGTAGTCCTGCCTAGAAATGTAGTTCTCAATCTCACTGTCAGTTTGCCAGAGGAACTGGGCTAGAAAGTTAACCAAAGGGAAAATTCTCATGCAAAGAAGTAAAGGGTTTGTTAAAAAATGTAGCCACAAAGTTTTAAAAAATGGACAGTGTCCTCAGAATATCTCAAGGGATTCTAATAGAGAGCTTACTGTTCGGACAGATATACCAGCAATGTAAATACAAGCCAGTTCACATTTCAAAAACCAGCATTAGCCAGGAGTGGTAGCTCGTGCCTACAATCCCAACGTGAGTGTGTTCATCTTTTCTATCAATCAAGTTTAGCAGTCATATGCCCGTTTCTCTTCATGACCTCCTCCCACAAGTCCTTTTGTTAAGAAATGAATATTTGGTCAGCCAGGTGGACTCTGCTTACTGCAGAGTATATGCCTGATACCCAAAGTCATTGTCAAACCTCCGGGAATGGCTGACGTTGAACTCCTCACCTTCCTCCTCATCCTCTCTCTTTCCTTTTGTTCCATTTTTCAAACCAGCCAGTGCAGTAGATTGTGAGCTGGACCTCAGCCACTGAAGGACAACCAAGAGCCCCTGGCATTGGGACAAAAAACAAATGAGACTTGAGCTGAGCATGCTGGCTCTCCAGCTTTTGGTGGCCACACACCCTTCTGCACAGAAGTAAAGTTTGCCTTGCCGAGATATCTTGATTTGAGAGGTGGTCTTTTGATCTGCAACCCTGATTTTGTCTCTAACACCAATACTTAGAAGGCTGAGGCAAAACCATGAGTTTGTAGTCTCCCTGACTTACAGAGTGAGACCTTGCCTCAAAAAAGGAGGGGGGAGGAGCGGGAGGAGGAGGGGGAGGAGGAGGAACAGGACGAGGAGGAGGAGCAGGATGATGATCAGGAGCAGGAAGAGGAGGGGGAGGAGGAGCAGGATGAAGAGCAGGAGCAGGAGGAGGAGCAGGAGTGGCAGGAGGAGCAGAAGCAGGAGTTGGAGGAGAAGCAGGAGTAGGAGGAGGAGTAGGAACAGGAGGAGGAGCAGGAGGAACAGCAACAGCAGGAGCATCAGGAGGAGGAAGAGGAGGGGGGAGGGGAGGAGGAGGGGGAGGAGGAGGAGAAGGAGGAGCAGTAGGAGGAAGAGGAGGAGCAGTAGGAGGAAGAGGAGGAGGGGAAGAGGAGGGGGAGGAGGAGCAGTAGGAGGAGGAGAAGGAGGAGCAGTAGGAGGAAGAGGAGGAGGGGGAAGAGGAGGGGGAGGAGGAGCAGTAGGAGGAGGGGGAGGAGGAAGAGCAGGAGGAAGAGGAGCAGGAGGAGGAGGAGGTATTGGGTATTATCTCAGTGGTAGGATTGGGATTCTCCTGGCAAGGTCACCATACCACATATCGAACACTGTGTCTGATGAAGCACAGTCTAGCTCTGTCTCTCACCTCTGCAAAAGAAAACAATCTGCCACTCGTTCCCGAGAGACTACAGAGGTCCCTATGCCTCTCTCTCTCTCTCTCTCTCTCTCTCTCTCTCTCTCTCTCTCTTCCATGTTCTGTTGTGAATAACATCTTTACCAAGTGTCATGAATAATTTTTGAACTAAAAGTGATACCAACTGCTAAAGTCAAAGGCCAGATGGTGTGATACTGTCTTGAGGGTGGGGTCTATGACCAGTCTCTACTCAATAGCCCGGGTGGCCCGGAATTCATGATCCTCCTAGCTTACACTTTAATGTGCTAGGATTATAGACATGAGCCACCGCAACTGGTTCTGTGACATTGAAATCATGACTATTCTGCATCACAATTGGATCACTAAGGCATGATTAATATCTCTCAGAAATGTGTACACCTGGAGCATACCTTCATCAATTATTTCATCCAGGGTTCCGGCCTGAAACAGCTAAACTGAAGGATGGTCACATCATATCCTTGCCGATGTCGAAGGCACAACTCTCACCTCAGTGGGGATAAGAGAGTTTATTCTTGAGCCAAATATGAGTGACCCGTGACCCAGGAACATAGATTCAGGTTACCCCAAATTCAGTGTTCCAATATGGTAACAGTTTTGTGAGGTTTTCTAGTAACAGAACAAAGAAAAGTCATAAATCAAAACACTTTTCACACACATTGGTAGAAACAGTAAGTAGGCGGGTACAGCAAAAGAGAAACCTCAGCTACGGCCTCAGGTGGTCTGATGGCACCCGGCCTTTGGTTGGTGGAAGCTGGTGGTCTGCTAAGTTAATACATTCCAAAAGGTTTTTATCTGAGAGTCACAGGATGTTAGATCAGAAAGAGGTGGGCAAGGAGTGGCTGTTCAGGGGGCTAAAGATGGCCCGAGATAAATGGTAATTAGGCTCTGGACCTGAAACATTCCAAACTCTCCACATCACTGAAGTTCTAATCAGCTGATCAGACTTTGTAGAATGTTCAGTTTTAAGATGCAATTTGTCTAAGAACTTTCATTCACACTGACAAATTATGTAACTTCCGGGCAACTCTGTCCCCATCAACCTGAGGCTGTGAAAAAAATCCACTTTCTTTATCAATTTTAGTTGCTTTTTCCAACTCTCAGAAAGAACACTTTTGTTGTTGTTATTGTTGTTGTTTTGGGTTTTGAGACAGGCTCTCCCTGTGGCTAGCCTGGAACTCACTGTACAGACCAGGCTGGCCTTGATCTCACAGAGATTCCCCCGCCTCTGCCTGTGCAGAGGTGTGGGCCACCACTCCCAGAAAGAACACTCTTTAATACCACAGCCTGACAAAGTGATCCTGGAGAGTAATAAGTAATAAGATATATAACATATTTTCTTACATAGATGTTACATATTAACTACATATTACATATATGTAATGAGCTCTATATGTATATCTGTGATATGCATCACATAGATACACTTCGTTTGTTGTCTTGCAAACTTTATAAAATGTTAGAGTGGTTTGGGGAACAATGTCCACTTGCTTCCTGGGAAAGGATCAACACAGTTCCTTGGGCCACCTTCCAGGAGCTCATTTCCAGAAGCAAGTCTTTATTTTCTTGATAAATAAATGTCCTGCGTTGGAAAAGTTTCCTGAGAAGAAGAAGAAAATGGGTGGTGATAATTAATTATTCTTACTGAAAAAAATCAAAAACACTTGATGAAACCCAAAGGGAAAATGAAATGTACTCTGTCATGAAACAGTAAGCGTGTCAGAGCCAGTCTCAGTGGACCTTGGAATACGGTTTGAAGGCAGTTAAAGCTTCCTGTGTCCTCGTCGGCATGAGGGCTGGCCATTTGGGGGCCCGATGCTCTATTTGGAGAACAACCAAAGGGAAGGTGAGGGAGCCTCCTGAAAGCCTCTGCGTGGGGGAGAGGCAGCTGCAAGCCCCAGGCTGCTCCTCTGCCTGATGGGGCTGGGGAGGTCCTGTCCTAGGAACACCTCCAAACTGTGACACCAATGACCCCATCAGAGGTCAGGACCTTAGAGGTTCCTCAAAGGTCAGATAAGGCAGACGACAGCGGACGATGTTGGCATGGTCTGCTTAGCTTTAACTTCATTTATCTGACAATGCCACCGTAATCTGTCCTGATGGCCCTGAGATTTCCTTGTAGAGATTTCCTTGTATAGCTCCTTGCTGGGAGCAGCTGGAAGAGCTTGTGTGTTGCTGGGAGTCAGAGGAAGGTCCTGGAAGCTTTAAGCAAAGTTTGTTGAGATGGTAACTGAGGTTTTTTTTCCATACGGGGGATGGACCTGCAGGCCTCATGCATGCTAGCCAAGCGTGCCACCACTGAGCCACACCTGAGCCCTGCAGGCTCACTCTCTGACTGTGCTGCTCGGATTTATTTTTCCGTGTTGTGAATCCAAACCAGGGCTTTGCCTATCACAAGCAAGTTCTCTACCACTGAGCTCCAGCAGAGCTGGGAACTAGTTTTTTGTTTTCATGGAGTAATTGTTTACTTATTTAATAGTTTACTGTAGAATCTCAATTTCTTTTCTTTTTTTTGGCTTCTATTTTTTTTCATGTTGGTTCTATTTTTTTAATATTAAATTCATCTTTTTAAATTTTTGATAACTACATGATTAGAAGAAGCATTTCATTCCAGCTTTAACATATTCAGTAACACACTCCAGAGCAAGAGTACGTCTCTTTCATGAATGGGTGCAAGTTTCTAGGTTCACAGTTGAATTAATATAGTTATATGTTATTGAACTCAGTATAAGCCGTGTAAGACAGAAAATGGAATGAGTTTTTAACCTTTAAAAAAGATCTCCATTTCATTTTAGAATATATTGTTCCTTGCAGAAAGACTCATTGTTTTTGCTACTAACACTGAGCTGTTGGCACATGCATCTCTAATCTGTATCTGATTATTACTAGATATGGTCAGTTGCACTCGGATCCTTGGCACCTGTGTATGGATATAAAGTCATCGGGTAGATTTCAGTGGTAATGTTTATCATCTCTACTAATTAACGTGATGTAAATGTCCATGCTTCTTCCTCAAATATAATACATTTTTTAGATTTGTTAATTTTGTGTGTGTTTGTGTTTATCACAGAGAACATCCCAAACCATCTTATTCAACTATACACCCACTTCCCAGATGGCACCCTCCCATAGCCTCCCTCCCCCCACTAGAGCTCTAATACTCTGATATCCCTGCTACTGTCAGCTGTGTTGTCGACACCCCCAGCCATTCCCCACTACTTGTCCATCTGGTGAATCTAGTCAGCCTACCTAGAGGTCTTTGTTTTAGGAGGTCAGCTGTTCCTCATCTAGCAGCAATCAGTCGTCAATACTCCTTTGGATAAGATTGGGGTCTGCTGTTCATTTTCCCAGTTCTATGCTGGGTTACTGCCTGGGAGTCCCGAGCTGGGAACTAGTTTTTAAACAATTTCTATGTCTGGTATCCTAGGGACACACTGGGCCCAGTCATGTTTTATCAGTTCCAGTCATTTACTCCACCAAATTTCTGCAGCACACCCTTTGTGCTAGGAATTGTGCTAGGGGCTGAGCATGCTGGGACTCAACAGCAGTGACTAAGCAGAGTTTCTGATGTGCGCTGTGTAGAGAAGCCGCCAATAAATGGGAAATAGACAGTAAACGAAAGCGTTACCGAGTGTGATAACCTAGAATGAATGACAGAGAACAAGAATGTCAGAGGGAGGGAGGGACAGAGGGAGGGAGGGACGACAGAGGGAGGGAGGGACGGAGGGAGGGAGGGAGGGAGGGACGGAGGGAGGGAGGGCCAATTTACATCCATCCAGTAAGCAGCAGAAATGACTTCATGGTCACATTAAAATTGAACTTCAGAGGATAAGGAGGAGGCAAGCAGGCAAAGATCTGGATGTACACACACAACACACATATACACACACACCACACACTATACACACACACACACACACACACACCACACACATATATCACACATAACAACACATATACCACACATCATACACACACACAGTACACATATATACCACAAACATATATCACACACCACACACACACATCACACATATATCACACATAACACACACAACACACACATGTACACCACACATCATACACACACACATACACACACACACACACACACACACACAGAGCAGGAAATAACTCCTCCTAGAGCCCTACAGAAGGCCACTGTGGCTTCAGCAGCAGGCCTCCTGGAAAACTAGGTTGAGAGAGATTCAGGAGGGCCAAGGGAGCCCGAGGATGCAGGTCTGGGAGGCGGTGGGCAAGACGCACTGTTTATCCTCAGGGAGAAAAGGTGGGGTGCAAGGCTGCAGGTCAGGGAACTACAAGATCCCGGCTAGGTCTGAGTGCGGAAGAGATGATGCCTGTATTATAATGTATTTAAATATTCTGATGCATATAGCATACCAACACAAGCGCCCAGGGGGGCATTCGTTTGAGCAAAACCTAAAAACCGCTTCTCCATATGAGAATAGACACCACTTCAATACTTTATCAAAAGCAGCACAGTGCACTGCGAGCCTGTGTTAATTTTTAATTTGATGCCTGAGCGCCTCCTTGTGGCTGGATGGGAGCAACGTCCCTGGCAATACCAATTCCCACACAGTAACCCAAGACACTAAAAAATTCCTAAATACAGGGTGCAAAGCCCAATCTGTAGTTGAGGGTTAATGAAAGCATTTCTAAAAAAGCAGCTCAGTGTCTGCTATTACAGACTGGCCTTTGTATAGACACGTGTGTCACATGATACTTGGTCTGATGTGGTTCCTTTCTCACTGAAACCGCTGCTGTCTGTAACAGTCTTGTGGACATCTGCTACAAGTTAAAGGATAAAGTATATTCTCCATTCAAACTAATTTTACCAAATACTAGAATTTGCTTGACAAATCTGCAATAACCAGACAGAAGGAGTAAATCTCAGTGTTCCATCTTTGGAGTAAAAATCGAAGTAGGACGCACTTATTGATTGGGAAAGATGCAAATAAAAATAATCATTCTCCTTATTAATCACAGTTTATAACTGGTGACTGACAGGTTGAATTAGAAAGAAAACCCCAAGTAGTTGGGCACTAGGGACTTTCTAACTGTTAAGTGCCCCACTTCATAAGAATTACAGCTTTGAAAAATCACTCTCTGAAGGCACGTTTACTCCAAAACATCTCGTTTGCAACCCATCTTGATGTGTGGGAAGCTTTTGTGCCATGAGGAGATGAGCTAAGTGTGGGAGCACCTGCTCAGCCCAGAGAGTTGGGACAGGTTACCTGAGCATGGAGTTAAATCTTCACCAGCTTAATCCTCTGGATCTGTCCTCTTGACTCTACCCGTTATCCCTACGTACCCCAGTGTATTTAGAAATTCCAAGAGGCTATTACATTGATTTAAAAAAAAAATTGGGAACTCCCCAGTGCCGGTCAGCCAGAAATTACCCATGGCAATAGGGCTGTCCCTTGGACTAGCAGGAATGTCATAAGCAACCATGTTTGAAACCTTGCTGGAGCCTCAGAGCAGCACAGTCAGGGGCTGATCAAGGTGAAATAGCACATTAACATGCGTTAAGTCATTGATTATGACATATTTATAGTATATATGACAACATATTACATGTGACTTTCTTGTATCCAATTTTGCCGACTACCCAGGGTACATCTGTAGAAAACTGTGTGTGGTTACAAATACCCTCTTTGGAACAGTCATAGGTAAAAAGGGCCCCAGAATTCTGTTTCCATTCCCAACCCTTGAGGGTGGAGGTAAACTAAAGAAAACTGATGAGTGCCTGTCGTTATCTATACACAAGTAGCCACAACATGGGGATGCCATGAGCTTTCATGAAGCAGTACTGCCTCGAGCTCCACGAAGTATCTAGAAGCATAGCCCCAGCCCACTCACTATTTTGCCCTTACTGCTCACCTTGGCTCACACATAACTTGCCTCCTAAGGAATCAGGCTATTGGATGCTTGGTTATCAGTGTGTCAGGGTTGAAGTGATTGATAGGATCTTTAAGAAGTGGAGTCTAGGGGGCGAGGAGATGGCTCAGTGAGTAAGAACACTTGCTCCGAGAGCATAAGAACCTAAATTTGAATCTCCAGCATCCATGTACAAAGCTGGGCACAGCTGCATGCTGTAATCCCAGCATCAGGGGCAGAAACAGATGGATCCCAAGAGCTCACTGGCCAGCCAGCCTAGCTGACGTGGCAAGTTTCCAGGTCAGGGAGGGACCCTGGCTCAAGGCAGCCAGTGGAGACTGATGGAGGACAGCAGGTGCCTTGCTTTAACCTCAGCATGTGCCCACAACTGCACACTCAGGTGCATAAACAACCCCCCCCACACACACACACATGCACGCAAGCACGCACGTGCAGAGAAGTAGAGCCTGAGAGGCTGTTAGGTCATTAGGAGTGTGTCTTCAGAAGGGATAAAGTCAATTACTACGCAAGCCTGAGTTAGCCCTCGGGGTTGTTACAGAAGAGCACACAGCCTGACCACTCCCAGCCTCTTTGGCTTACGCCTGGTGATGTGATTTCTTCCTCTACTTCATACCCCACCAATGCAACATGATCTGCCATCCCCAGAGAAGCTGATGTCCACGCCATGTCCCTAAATCTCCAAAAATGTGAATAACCTTTTTTCATAAAGTTAACCTGCAACAGCTGTTTCACTATCATAATGAAAAATGGACTAATGTACTGTCAAATAGAAATAACTCACTAAAAAATGGGAAGCAAGGGGCTAGAAAGATGGCTCAGTGGTTAAGAGCACTGGCTGCTCTTGCAGAGGACTCAGGTTCGATTCCCAGCACCCACATGGCGGCTAACAACCATCCATAACTCCAGTTCCAGGGGATCTGACAGCCTCTTCTGGTCTCTGTTGACATTGCCCAACATGATGCACTTACATACATGTAGGCAGTATACTCATACACATAAAAATGAATTTAAAAAAATAGGAAGCAATATCATGTAGAGTTAGTTTACATGATACATTCATAGGATGAAAACTTTGCAATGAAAATGAAATAAAAACATAGAACATAGAGACTCTCAGTAGACAGTGAATCTGGATGTGGAAGTGTGTGTTCATAGTCCCAGCCACTCAAGGCTGGGGCAGAAGGACGATCTGATTTCATAAGGCTGAGACCAGCCTCAGCAACACAGCACAACTCTGAGAGAGGGAGGGGGGAGAGGAGAGAGGAGAGAGGGAAGGGAAGAGTTTGTGCACATGTGGCATTTAAACTACAAGATAATAAACTTCTTGGAAATATTAAGATACAAATAGATTGTAAATGACTTGGTATGTAAGAGGGTGTAAAAGTGCAACATTCAGGAGCACTGGAATTGTACTATTGTGTGTACACTGCTGTAAATGTAACCTTCCACATGACTCAGACATTCAGAGCTCTCTTCTGATGTGAATTACAGGACTTCAGCTCAAAACAGTAGAGGTATTTCCTCATAACTAAGAAACACAAGAATGAATGAGGGGCTGGAAACATGGCTCCATGGTTAAGAGCACTTGCTGCACAATTGTGAGAACCAGAGTTCAGATCCCAGCACCCACATCACAAGTGGGACTAGAATTCCAGCTCCAAGGGAGACAGTGACAGAATGACTTCCAGCCTAGCAGAGAAAACGTGAGCCCCAGGAACAGAGGAAGACCCTGCCTCAAAAGAACAGGCAGAGAGTGACGGAGGGGAGCAGCCAAGGCTCTTTTCTGGCCTCTGCCCACATGCACAGCTGGGCACCTGCACCCACAGCCACGTAGGCTCACACATGCATGAAACAAAAAGAATGAAGAGGGCCTCGGGGAGCCACGTGCTGCTCTCTCACTGATTCTCGCCCTCTCCCCCAGTTCCCTCGTCTCCCTCCAACTCACGTCCTCACTCTGCTGCTCAGACACTTTGCTCCACCTGCCTCAGTTTATGGTAGAAATGGGTGGCTTACCATGGTCAGATTGATATGTCTCCTCAAAGTCCGTGTGTTGAAACCAAACCCCAGTGTGATGGCATTAGGAGGTGGGGCGTGTGGGAGACAACAGGCTCATAAGAACAGAGACTGCACATGTGGGTTTACACCCTTGTAAGAGGGGAGCCACAGAACTTCCTGCTCCTCCACCATGCAAGGTCACAGCAAACAGCCAGCATCTGTAAACCAGGAAGTGGGTGCTTACCAGACACAAGTCTGCTGGGGCCTCCGCTTAGGAGCCTGCACAGCCACGAGAAAGAAAGTCATGCTGTTTATAAGCTGCTCAGAGGTGTTTTGGTACAGCAGACTCAACGTTTTTCACTTAGAGTGCTCAACCACATCTGCAGGACAACTCCAAGGAGCTGAGCTAGGGCCATGTACTCATCTTGAACCAACCCCAAAGCCTGAGGGCTAGAGGATTACAGCACGCCATCCCTGGATTCACTGTAGCCATGGGACAGGTGAGGGGCAAGACCTGGACTGGAATTTGTAGCCCTCCTACCCAGAATACTCAAAGGGCTAGCGGGAGAGGAAGGGGTCGAAGGAAGGCAGGAGAGAGTGGCTGAACAGAATGTGTGTGTCCTCACTCTGCTGCTCAGACACTTTGCTCCACCTGCCTCAGTTTATGGTAGAAATGGGTGGCTTACCATGGTCAGATTGATATGTCTCCTCAAAGTCCGTGTATGTATGTGTGTGTGTCTAAGTCTGTGTGCATGTGTGTGTGTCTACATGTATGTGCATGTGTGTATTTAAGTCTGTGTATGTGTCTATATGTGTGTATGTGTGTCTAAGTCTGTGTGCATGTGTGTATCTGTATGTCTGTGTGTATACATGTGTGTCTACATGTGTATCTATGTCTGTGTCTGTCTGCATGTATGTCTCTGTGTGTCTGCTTGTATATCTGTCTGTATGTGCATCTATATGTGCCCATGTGTATCCCTGTGTCTGTATGTGCTTCTGTGTGTCCGTGTGTATCCCTGTGTGTCTGTATGTGCATGTATGTGTGTCTGTGTGTATCCCTGTGTCTGTATGTGCATGTATGTGTGTCTGTGTGTATCCCTGTGTGTCTGTGTATCTATGTGTGTGTCTGTATGTGTGTCTATGTGTGTGTGTGTGTGTGTGTATGTGTGTGTGCATCTGTGTCTACGTGTCCACTAGTGTCATGGGGTCAATCAATCAGCAGCTTTAGATGACAATCATTTTCCCCACTGTGACCAAACAGCCAACAAGAAGCTCCAGGGAGAAAGGCTTATTTGGGCGCACAGTCGGTGTGTGCAGTCCACCGTGGCAGGAAGGTATGACAGCAGGAACATGAGGCAGCTGGTCGTGTCACATCTGCAGTCAAAAAGCAGGACAAACTTCCTCCTCCATCCTCGACAGGATGACACGGCTCACACTCACAGCAGGTCTTCTCTCCTCAATTAAATCCCTCTGGAAACGCCTTCTCAGGGATGTCTGCTAGGAGGTTCTAAAGGCAGACAAGCTGAACTGAAGGTGAACCATCACGGAGGGCACCCGTCTTCCTAGATGGCTTCATCGTGGGAGAGGGGAGTCAACACGTAGGAGATGCTGCGTGAAGGCAGATTCCGCCTCCCAGCAATTAGAGGGTACCAAGACTAGGTCCGTATTAGCTCAATCAGAGAGTGATTACAGCCTTAGCAAAGGCTGATGTTCCCAGTATCCCGAGCCAAACCCAGCCTGCCCTGTTTAGTTACAGCACCCCTCTCTTATACTTCAGTTTGGAACCTACTTAAGGCAGTTTTAACGCTGCCCTTTACCTTGGCTACCACAGCTTACTGTCTTTATTGCTCTGACTAGTCGCTCTACCACAGTCATACATGCCCAACAGTTACAACAATGAAGTGTACATGTCATAATAACGGATATGGGGTAGACCAGATGTTTGCCCTGTGTAGCTAAGCACTGCACTGAAGCTGTTAAGATTATGAGTTGGTATTGACCAGGTTCCACTGTGGTAACAAATAACTTTTCAATCCCAATCCTGCTAACTTAGAAAGTTTAACTCTTGCACATCTCATACCCCATAGGGAGTATCGGTGTGCTTAATTTCATACACTTGCTCAGGGATCTAGAGTAACCAAGCTTCTAGCATCTTGTCTTTCTTACAGTCTCAAAAACTGAGTAAATGTCTTTCTGCTTGATTTCCCCCAAAGTTATTTATGAAGTGTATTCTTAGGAAACATTCCATTTTCTAGATTTTTCCATAAGAGCTGAATGTGAATTATAATATGATCTGCATATCAAGTTACAGAGGACAGTGTTATACAGTTTGGAACTGTCTAAATGGACTCTTCTGGCCTCTGAAATCAGAATTTCCACACTCTTCATGAAGTCAATACAAAATATTCATAGTTCAGGGCTAGGGATCCACTCAGTGGAAGCTCAGGAGTGCATGCCACCCAGTATGTAAAAATTAAAATATAGCATTATAGCAGGACCCTCAACATTCACATGCCTAGCCTTATGCTTCAGTGGCCACCTAAACCCCGTGGTCTGACATCATATGGGTGTGTCTCTCTTGGCTGCCCCTGGAATTCACAGCAGCAGAGTCTCTGCGCCACATGATCACTCAGGGATCCAGGTTAAAGCTCTGCCGTTTTATAATGGTTCTGCTTACAAAATGCTGCTAGCTGGATTGCCCTGGGTGCCACAGCAGGGCAAGTAAGTGTGTAAGAAATCACTTGCTAACTCTGTAATGTCATGTTCCAGAAACAACACAGGATGGCCTTGGGTCTCATTGGCTAGAACCAGGCATGTGAGCCTTCTAACTGCAAAGGATGCTGGGAAACATGCAAGGCCTGTAGAAAGGTTGGCGACTACCAGTCTTCCAGCCTCATTATCCCTCGTTATTTAACTCTAGCTACAACTGACAGAAATAGGTATTACTGACCTCACACAACAGTTGGAGAAGCTGGGACTTAGAGCTTCTGACAGAACTGTCCAAGAGTACAGCTAAAGGGGGAAACACAAGGCAGGGACTACAGCCAGAGTACACTGCAGCTCTTGGGACGCTTTAAATTTGTTCATTTACTACAAGTTCGCTGACTCACTGAACAAGTGTCTTCTTTCCAGCTCTGTCTCCACGGTGTGATTTTGGACAATCCCCTACTTCAGCCTCACAGAGTTGATTAGTATGAAAATTATAGAGCCACTCAGTGATATGGAAGGGGATTATTATCACTCCTCATGCACTTCCCCACTTCACACTTGTGATTTGCTTCTAAAGCCAATGAAAATCAATTGAGAGCTCAACAGATCAGACTTCTGGTGGATGCTACTGAGAATCCAGACTCGAGGTGATTGGTGATGGATCACGGGAAGGGCAACCAGCGTTAGTGAAACTGCAGCCGCTGGAACTCTCTGAAAGGGGCGAGTTCTCCCTCTTTTCCAGTGCTCAAGCATCCATGTTACTTCAAGAGGGTTCTCACAGATAATAAAAGCCACGTGTCCATTAGTTCAGTGCATTTGAAAATTAAGCATAAGAAGTGAAGATGGGGCTGGAGTTCAGCAGGAAGAGAACTCGCTGCTCTTGCAGAGGACCCGAGTTCAGTTCCCAGCATCCATGTTGGGTGGCTCACCACAGCCTGTAACTCCAGACTCAGGGGATCTGATGCCTTCTTCTGGCTTCTGAGGTTGCCTGTACTCAT
>NW_008338533.1:4455533-4459988 GCF_000622305.1 Nannospalax galili | reverse complement strand
CACACACACACACACACACACACACACACACAAATAAAAATAAATCTTTAAAATAAAATAGGCATAAATTATTTTTCTCCCAAGAACAAGGACTCTCATGTAACAGGAAGTCATAACAAATTTCCCAGAGAATGTGGAGCCCACCAAAGGCACCATGGGAAAGGAGGTTGTGGCAGAAGTCAGAAAACGATGGCTTTACGTGACAATGCCACACTCGACCCACTCATTCACATACTGTCAGTGCTCATTTCATCCTCCATCCTCCCAGGATGCCTTCCTTGAACTCAGAGCAAACCGTATACGGCAGGAAGTTCGACTGTTGACACTTCATGATCAGGGCCATTCCCAAATCCTGCTGAATCCTGCTGAATCCTGGTGTTTACTTCTTGTACCTTTTCCACTTTAGTCTAAAACGCCAGCCGGACTGCTGCGGCAGGACCCGGCTGGATGCACTCCCTCCACCACTGTAGTTCTTTCTGCTCCCTACGCCACAATCACAGTGATTCCTTGACAGCGTGAGTTAGAGCTCATCATTCCCCTGTGGAAATCCCTCCAGGCCTCCTCTCTCCCTCAAGAGAAAAACCTGAATTCTACAGGGCTCCATCACCTGGCCTATCCACTCCTTTTCTCTGGCTCACCGTGCTTGCTCCCGCTCCTCCCCAGCCTAACCAGCCTGTCATTCCTTGACACACACACCAAGCCTCCACCACCTGAGGCTGCTGCACTTGCTTCCTCTGCCTGGAGTCTTGTCTCCTGGTGAACTGCATGGCTGCCTGTGGCTTCCCTTGGGTCTCTGCTCACACACCTCAGTGTCTATGATGTCTTAGATCACTTCTACCTGAAAACACATTCCATACCCATCCCTGATCCCTTTCCCATGATGACTCCCCCTTCCATCTAACATCTTCTGTAGCAAGTGTGTGTGCTACGCTGTCTCCTCATCACAGTTCCTCCATTACAGCAGGCCCACTGTCCACTGTGTCTCCAGAGCCGGCAGCAGAGCCTCGGATACAGACGGAGTAGGTGTTTACACTTGCTTAATAAGTGTTCATATATAAAATAAGTGTCCATATATTAAATAACATACATAAGTGTACATATATTAAATAACGTACACATATAATAAGTGTACATTATTTAATGGAGCACTTGGTGCAGCACCTGACTCAGAACAGAATCTAAATGCACTGAAGCTCTTATTTATTCTCGTCAGTAAGGCGGCCCCACCCACGCTGGAGAAAAGACAAGCTCCTTTTTAAAGAACTGCATTTGACTTTGGGAATGACGCCTTCAAAGGCAACCAGAAAGACAGACAAGACTCAATGTCTGTCTCAACAGAGCAAAGACCCAGCTGGGCAGGTCATCTTGACTGTGCTATTAATCTCAGAAACACAGTTAAAATTGAAGTTAAGTTTATGTAAATAAAATTTAAAGTCGGGTCCTCACCGCACTGGCTGCGCCAGGCGCTCAACAACCACAAGCCCCTCACAGCCACCTCACTAGAGAGGGAAGATGAGGAACGTTCCCACGGCGGCAGGAACTTCCGTACAGCACTGGAGCCCATCACAGAGGGGACGTGGCAAAGCGGTGCCACCCTTGGCAGAGGAAGCAGAGGTCATGATGGCAGGAGCCTGTGGTGGATACTGCTCACATCACAGCTCACCAGGAAGCAGAGCCCAGGATATCCCCTTCAGTGGCCCACCCCTAGTGACCTTCCTGCACCAGCCAGGCCTTGGCCCAAAGGTTCCACAGCCTCCCAAAACTGTGCCACCTGCTGGAGACCAAACATTCAAAAGACGAGCCTGAGTGGATATATTTCAGATTGAAACCATAACACAGCATCACTCGCATACCCTCTGGCCGAGCAGCAAAGAACCCAGGAGAAGAGCAAGCCCTGTGCTTCAGGCACTGTTACCACGTAGCAAGTCCATGTCAGCTTCATTTCAGCTCATGATTATGACGGTCAGGAGTTCTCTGGTCTCTGCTCCGCAGTGTCCGGGGCCTCAGCTAGAAGAGAGAGGACCCTAGGGATGAGACAGACACTTCTCCCACATGTCTGACAGGAATGGCTGGAAGCTGGATTGAGTCGTGGCCGGGAACACTGTACATGCATGACCCCTCCGTGCAGCTGGTCTTCTAACACCATGGCAGCTGAATCCAGGGAGAAGTACCCAAGGGGTAACTCAAGAGCAACCTGCTGAGACGGTCAGAAGACTGCACTTGGGCTTAGCTCTGCCATTCTAGATGGGTCAAAGCAACGACACACGTGGCCAGATTGTAAGGGAAGGAACATGGCTTCGACTTCTCTATAGAAGGAACAGTAAAGAACTCACAATCATATTCTGAAAGCATCACACATTCTTGTCCATGTTTGGTTTTTATGTCTCAAGGGCTGCTGGGCCTTATGGAGCAGATACGTGATTGTTCATTGATGTAGTGGTACCCAGCTTGAGCCTAGCCCATTTGTGAGTACCTAGGAGATGCCTATAGGGTGCAGAGGCTTATGAGGTGTGCCTAGAAATGCCTGAAGAGGATCTCTCAGGGCCTAAGATCCTGTCTGGACAAGAAAAACAAAAGCCAGAGACAACAGATGCTTCTCGATAACACAGTTCCACTTCTAAACACAAACCTGAGAAGCCAGGACAAAAGGTCAAGGGGAACAGCTGAGACACAAGGCTGACCAGACGGGGCTGGGGAGCCGCTCAGCAGTAAATACTGCTCTTGCAGAGGAGCAGAGTTAGGTTCCCAGCACCCACATCAGGCAGGTGACAACTCCAATTCAGGGGATATGATGCCCTCTTCTGGCTTCTGTGAGCACCTGCACACACACACACACACACACACACACACACACACACACTCAAAAATAAAAATCCTTTAAGAAGAAAAAAATGGTCTGACAAAACAGGAGAGGAAGCAGAGAGGCTACAGAGACAAAATGAACTACAAAAGTACCCGGGCCCTGGCCGCCTCGCTCCAGCTGCCACTTTTTCTGCTGAAATAAGGAGCTGTGCTGTTCAAGTCTTTAAGCCCATCTCGTGTCTTCAGACAGAACCATGAGCCTGAAATGCCAGCCTCAGAGGCGGTGAAAAAGCAAACAGTGTGCAAACAGAAGGACGGGGCTCGATGTCAGGACTGGCTCTTCAGCCAGTCCCCATCCCATCTTCAAAAGTACAATAAACCACACAAAATCCATTGTCAAGCTTGGGAACACTCTGAAAGATCAGAGGCAGCTAGAGCCAGGAAGGAAGAAAAGTTAGCCCAGCTCCACAAAGAATGAATATGTGCCCATAATTTATGGAGAACACAAATCATCCAAGCCTCGCGGTCTATTGGCGCTGTTATTTCATCTAATTAAATGGTTATAAGAGCCTCAGAAGGCCCTGTCTCCTGCCAAGTGACCCTATTCCCATGACCTTCCCTACAGAGTTCAGGGGAACAGGATACTTGAGAAAGATGAGCATTTTTTAACCTAGGGACAAATATGGATTTTTACACAAAAAGGGGTTGAATTCTGAGGGTTTCCCCTGGTTATTTTCTATCGTGGAAGCCTCTTTGAAAGGTATGCATGGAAAATTTAAGGTTATTTGTTTGAAAACAAGCCCCTCCTGCTGCTCACTGCCCCTGCAGCTGAATTCTGCGTTCGCCGTATGTCCAGTTACGCTGTTCCTTTAAAAGTCCAGAGCCTAGAACTTCCTGATCTTGTTTAGATGCTGAAATCTTAACTAAAATGATGCTAAGCCTCCTCAATGATTAGGTCTTAGAGGATTTGTGGGTGAAGTCTTAAAGTTTAATGCTGCTTTAGCTCACCTACCCAGGGGTGACAGGCTCACCCTGGTCACCCTAAATGACCCTCCACTGTCTGATCACCACTACTTTTCTTCTCTCCCATGATCCCTTTCCTTCATCTTTTTAAGACTTCATGGGTTTTTTAAAAATATTATATTGAGTTGGAGTAAACACAGCAGGGGAAATATTTGTAACTATCTCTCATTAAGAGTTAGAATAATCCCTGTGTTCCAGAAGGCTCTCCTGTGCCTCATCCCAGTCAGCAGCTTCCCATCAAAGGGGATTTCCACCCTACCTTTAGCCACCACAGACTCCTAGGAACCACAGACTTCACATCAATAGAATCACACACACACTCACACATACACACACACACACACACACACACACACACACGGGTGTTCTCTGGTTTCTTTTTAAAAAATATTTTATTATTTTTATTTTACATGTGCATGTACTGCCTGCGTGTAGGTGAGTGCCCCTTCTCAGGTTTCTGTCATTCACTGCTGCAGATGTGAGACTTTCGCATGCTGTTAAAATGTATGAAACCTCATCTGCTTGCTATGAATATTCATTAGCCTACTGTGAATATTCATCAGCTTGTTTAGAGCCATTGCATCAAGCTTGTTCTGAAGAGGAGGAGGGGGATGGGGAGGGGGATGGGGA
>NW_008338533.1:4404080-4455446 GCF_000622305.1 Nannospalax galili | reverse complement strand
GGGGCGAGGGGGAGGGAGACGGGGAGGAGGCTCTAAGTTTTTCTTTCCACTGATTTCTTTCTTTCCAGAACTCAATCCTATCAACAAAGTTTCTCTAGATTCTTCTAGAAGTTTTGAGTTATTCTAGGTTTCATGAGGTGGGTAGGTGAAGAAGAAATTTAAGTTTCTGATGCTGTGTCCTGGGGAGAGCAGTTGGTTGCTTAGTGTCTTCTAAATAGAGCATCGTCATCACCATCGTCATCACAACCAGCATTTCTTGTTAATGGTGATCTCGAAGCTTAACTTTATCTATTTAGCTAATGAACTTCTTTTTTAGCATCTATTATACAGGAGGAGAGCGTTAAGACCTAGGAGTGAAGCATTAAAGCTAAGCTTCAATGAAACTGTCAGGTGATGATGCAAGCTATGGGGAAAATGACAATGTGATGGCGCAATAAAGGGCCAGGGGAGATAAAGGTCTCTAAGAACCCAGAACTACAACCAGCTCCTATAGGCAGCTGCAGGAGGTTGGAGGAAGCCATCAAGAGGACGCCTACTCCAAGCAGGCCGGACAAGGCCAATGCTCTTGAGTCAGGAATGAACGTGACCTTCTTAAAGAAGACAAGACCAGCTTGTGGGGCAATACTGAGCAGCAAACATGATCGGATGGGAGCAGGGGGCATAGTAAGGAGTTCACACGCTGTGCCGAGTAAGCTAGGGAGCAATTGGAGGCCTTAGCAGGAAAAGGACTCTGGAGATTGAGTGGACAGAGCCTTAAAAGGGACTAGGAGACAGGGTACGAACAAAGCGGCCATGGCCCCTCCACCCCCATCGATGGGTGGGTGATGGCTGGTGTCTTCAGCTGAGGTGGTAATAAGGAGGTAAAGAACTGGACAGGATCCAGAATGTTCCGACAGGAGTCCCAGACTGTGCTATGAACAAGACGTGCCATGTGCTAAGGGAGTTTCTGTATCTCACTCGGGACCACCTCCATCTGCTAAGACAGTGGAGGAAAGGGAAAATCACATTGAAGGAACAGCAAGGCTAAGCCCAGTAATGACTTCTGTTGGCCCATGACGTGCACAGAATGTTCTCACATACACATTCTCCTTTCAACAACTTTGTAAGGGAAGAAAGCAGGTGTAGTGAGTTTAATTTCACAGATAAAACAAACCTTAAGGATTCAAAGATCATCATGGGACTAAACTAAGGATAAACATTTATTAAGCTGTGAGTTCAATATCACATACACCCTTTTGAGATGCTTCCCTCTGTATTGCTATCTAGAGGAATGTGCTGTAATGATTGTAATAAACCTTAGTACTCGCTCTCTCCTAGGCATCATAGTAACTCCTGATATATATCACTCCCTTTAATCCGACAGTGCAGGTACCGTTATTGCTAGCCTTACTTTAGAGATATGTAAACTTAAGGCTCAGAGAGTTTAAGTAAACTTTCAAAGCTTTCACAAATGCTAAATGCTAGAACTAGATTCCAGCCAAGACAAACTCACCCCAGGCCATTTTCCCACCACAACAGTACACTATTATAGATCAAAAAGCTGAATTTGTTGAAAACCTCACTTACCACCTCCAGTGTAATAGCATAAATAAATTTCGAATTCTAATATCCTCTCAGACCTTTAACAACTCTGCACTGCTAAATAAATACACAGATTCCAGATATTTAGCTCTTTGTCTTGCTATTAATTGAGGAATAGATTAATCAACTTCTCTCTCTAAACCTCTGAAACTCCAAGACGTGAGGCTCAAGACTCTTTAGATTTACCATCTGATCCCTAACAACATGGATCTAGAGCCACAATGTGATTAGAGAACCTCCAAGATATTAGTGCTGTAGGCGGGGATGATTTTATCATTTGTTCAGAAAATATTAAACATCCCTTACAGAGTCAGCAATCAGCAATTAGAAACATTTCTTAAAGACACAACTTAAAAATGAACGTACCAGCTCATCCAGATAAAACCATACTCCGAAGACCTCCTTCAACCAAACATTCCCCTGAACTCCTTAAAAATGGGTTTCAGAAGTATTTTTATTTCAGGAATCCTGCATCAACTCTTCAAATGCATTCTGTTAAACTATCTACCAGAGGTGGAAGAGAGTTCTGAAAGTATGGAGCCCAATGGCCTCAAGTGATAGAGTTTTTTCATTCACACCGTCCCCCAGTGGGCTGATGATAAGAGCAAGACGCTGGTCCTGGCCTCTGATGGCCAGTGTGGTGAGGACATTGCACCCTCCCTCTGTGGGCCTCTCCATCAGCTCACCAAAGTCTGTCTCCCCACACAGAAAAGCACTCAGACCTTCAGTCTGTGATCACCTAGTTAACCACATAGCTTAGCACACAGCCTTCTAACACAAGTGGATTTTCGTATGCTTTGCAGATTAGTAAAGTCCCCGGACCAAACCCAACTGCCATTGATTAACTCCCTCGGGTGGAATAAGTCATTCCGTCATTGTGTTCCAGGTGTGTTCAGTTCATTCTTCAATAGTTACATGTGGCATTCTAATTTTTCTATTAAACTGCCTCTTTTACAGGACCATGAGCTCATCAAGATCAAGATCACCTTAATTCATCTTGCATGGTCCAGCATCTCCAGGAAATATTGTGTTAGTCAATTTCCCATTGCTGTGATAAAATATGAGATAAACAACTTATAAAAAGAGCAAATTTATTTTGTCTCAGGATTTAACAGGTGCCAGTCCATGATTGCTTGGCCTGCTGTGAGGGAAAACATTATGGAGGGGGCATGTGAGGAGTGGGCATGTGGGGAGGGGGCATGTGGAGAGGGGGCATGTGGGGAGGGGACCATGTGGGGAGGGGACCATGTGGGGAGGCGGCATGTGGAGAGGAGAGCTGACCTCATGACAGCCAGGAAGCCCGGAAGGGACACAGAGTCCCGCCCTCTCCTTCATGGGCATGTCCCCAGTGACCTCATGCCTTATGCTAGGCCCTGCCTCCTAGAACTCGTGATACTTGCCAATACTGGTACAAGCTGGTGGTCAAGGCTTTACCATGTGGCCTTTGGAGAACATTCCAGATCCAAACCATAACAAATCCACTCTTAGTAAATGTGTTTATGAATGAATGTGCTGCTGAATCAATCAGTAATTAGAGATAAGCTTGTTCACTCTCTCAGAACAGTGACAGTATCGGTGTCATGCAAAAACCACCCTCAGAAATAAGCCACAAATGAGGCAGAGCAGACAGCTGAAGAGATTTCCATGGGGAAGCCAGGGACTGTGCCGGGAACTGTGCCAGCCAAACTCCCATCTGGAGATGAATCCACAGTAAGTGAACAGGAATTTAATATAAACAATCATTGGGCTGGAGAGATGGCTCCTGGGTAAAAGCACTATTCCCAGCTGCTATTCCAGAGGTCCTGAGTTTGATTTCCAGCACCCAACTAAGGTGGCTCACAACCTCCTGTATCTCCAGTTTAAGGGGATACAACACCCCCTCCTGGCCTCCCTCAGCACTCATACACACGGGACACACACACACACACACACACACACAGACACACACACACACACAATATAAATATAAAGAATTGTTCATCTACAATAGAAGAGTAACTACAAGGGCAGAAAAAATAAACTCTGAAACATACCTTGTCTTGTACCAAAGAACAGTATCCAGTCAAGGGACGTCACCCAGTGAAAGGAAAACTCGGCCCCAGGAGGGAAACCTCAGGCTCGCATTCGAGTTTCAGACTTCATCAAAGGTGAACTTGCTCCCCCCTGGATGGTGAACAAGTCTACTGGTCGCCTGAGCCAAGCTGTTCCAGAGTTGCTAGGCAGGCAATAGCTCTTCAGAGCACAACTGAGCTGTAGCTAGTGAATGGGGTCACAGAGAGCCACGGTACTGCTGATGGTGGGAGGTCCAGCACACGGTGCCTGTCAGGAGACCAACAAGAAGCAAAGCTCTGAAGTAAAAGCCAACAGGGGGCAGTGGGACATGAAGGAGTTAGTGTGCCCTGGATGTAAAGCCAAGAGCACGCAAAGTCCTAGTCAAGAGGGCTGGAGCAAGATGGCATCTGGGCCCAGGCTGGGACTGTGCACTTAGATACACAACCAGGGCAGAGTACCCTCCAAATGCCTCCCATACACACACCACTGAGTGATCTCACCAGGATCAGGAAAACAAACACAGCAACCAGATTTCTCCCCGCAGTTCCCTCAACCTTCCCCACTGAGCCTCAGGTGCTCCCTGAGGCCCAGCGAAAGGCCCAGCCCTCTAGACTGCTTCCTCCTCAATGAGGGCAGTGGCGGTGTCCCCCTTGAATGTGCTGTAAATATAAACTATCAAGGCACTTGGAACAGGGACAACACATACTGACCGTGGACACTGCCTCGGACACTACAGGGAGTCTGGGAAGGCTTGCTGTGATGGCATTCACCCCTGGAAATGTTACAGAGACTTCAAGGAGACCAGGAGCCAAAGTCAGGTGAGGAGAGGGAGTTTAATTACACTAGTGGACTGGCACCCGGATCAGTCCATGATGGTGTCAGCAGCTTGCTCTAGTTTGGGGGACTTTATACTCACATGTGAGGAATGTAAGCAAAGGACAAATAGGTAACAGAAGGTCACAAAGGTGACAGGAATGTGGCAGTTTTAGGAAAAACGGGGTTAAGCCTGGGTAACCATGGGGGGCTCTCGTCTACTTCCCATTCTTATCTTTTTTAAAAAATAATTTATTGGGAATTTCATACATGCATATAAGGTGTTTTGATCAAATCCACAAAGAAAGTCCTTGAATCATGAATAGGAGATGTGAAGAAGCAAAGGCAAGAGTAATTAGAATTACAAGTTCTAGACAGGGAACTAGAAAAAAGTCAGAACAGGGCAATTTTCAAGTGTTCATATCAGAGTCCATTGGTGATTCTTGACAAGGGCTTCCAAAAGCATCCCTCTATTGGGTTCTTCCTCATTTTTCTTTTGTCTTCCGAGGCTGGACTCTAGAGTGATGGACTCAAGATTTGCTCTCAGGTATTTTGATAGCACCACATAGAGGCAGGATTCAAGTACTCTCAGGTAGTTCCCTGTGTTCTCAGGCCCTCTGCCAGAGGGAGACCAGAGGGAGGCCAGAACCCAGCACTCTCTGGCAGTCTGCTGAGATCAGAGCCGCCCGATGGCCTTATTTCTTATCTTATCTTGAGATCTTTCCGGGTCCAAGGTTCCAGGGTCTTTATTTTCTAACAGAAATGCAGAGCTGGAAGCAGGAGACTGAGCTCTGCTCCTGTAACTGGCCATGTCACAGGCAGCGGCAGCATCGCCGCTACTCCAACCTGGGACCTGGTTTGTGCTGCTGTAAAGTGTCTGCTGTTATTTGAACAAAAAAATGTCCCCATAGCCTCATGTATTTGAACACTTGGTCTCCCTTGGTGGTGCTGTTTGGGAGGTGGAGGTTTGGGAGGTGTGTCAGAGGGGGCGGGCTTAGCCTTGTCTCCACTTCCTGTTCCATATCCTACATCAGGATGAAAATGTAACCAGATAGCTTTCTGCCCTTCCTGCTGCGCCAAGCCTTCCCCAGATGGACCCAAACCCTCTGGAATCATAAGCCAAAATAAGCCCTTAAGCTTTTCCCTAAGATGGTTATGGCATTTTATCACGGCAATGGAAAATAACTCATACAGCGGCCCTTTCCATTAATTCCCATGTTCCCATGTCACATGTCCAGTATCAGTGACATGAAAACCCATTCTGGGATGAACCATTAGCCAAACCCTCAAAATGAAACAGAAAACCACCATGGTAACGTGAGTAGCTGCATGGGAAATGTTGAAAACACTAGAAGAGTTTTTCAAAAACCAGCGTTGTGGTTTTGAGAAGTCTATACTTCTAGAACATTTTCATCTTGGACAGGCTGAGATTTCTACTTTTTGATTAGATCTTTGTTGGCCAACACATCTGTGAAAAATGTCAAGCTCAACTAATCACCAGATAAATGAAAAGCAAAACCAGAACAAGACATCACCTCACCCAGTAAGAGTGGCTATCATGAAAAAGATTTTTTAAAGCTAGGGCTGGTGAGACGGCTCAGCAGATAAAGATGCCTGACACCAAGCCTGATAACCTGAGTTCAATCCCCCAGACACACATGAAAGAAGGAAAGGGCTGACTCTGCAGGTTGTCCTCTGACTTCCACATGCGCTTGAGGCACGAGTGTGCCCTACCCCTCAACAGGCACATGCACACACCCAGATAGATAGATGATGATGATTGATAGATAGATAGATAGATAGATAGATAGATAGATAGATAGATAGATGATAAATCTTTAAAGACAAAAAAAATAACAAATGCTGGCACAGATGCAAAGGAAGGAAAGCTCTTCTCCACAGTTGGTGGAATGCATACCAGCAAAGCCATTATGAAAGCAACATGAGTTCCTTAAACAACTAAAATTAGAACTACCATTGACCAATCCAGCAATTCCACTACTGGATATAGAAATGAACCCATCATACCTTGTACGCCCATGTTTGTTGCAGCTCTATATACAACAGGCAAAACATAAATGCAACCCAAACATCTACCAGTAAAGAGATAAAGAATGTATGTTGGCAAGTTCGCACCGTGGAAGACGAGCCAACCGTAACGAAGAATGAGATGCTGCCATCACCACAGCATGGATAGATGTGGAAGCCACTGTGTTAAATGAAAAGACACAGCCAGACAAATACCACGTGCTGTCACTTATTTGTGGAAATTAAAAAGTCATTTCTGTGGAACAAAACAGAACAGTGATCACTAGCGACCAGGAAGGCAATGGGACTGGGGGGAGATGGGACGATGTCACAGCTAGATTGGATGACTTACTTCTGGATTTCTATTGTACAGTAAAATGCCTTGATTAAAACAATCTGATATACTTCAAAATTACAAGGGTATAAAATTCCCTGATTAATGCTTGAAGAGGTAGAAATGTTTGTTACCTCAATCTGACCATTACACACTGCACAGGTATGCTGAATTATCACAATGTGCCATACAAAGATGTAGAAATGTCAGAGCTCAGTTTAAAGGTGAAAAATAATAGGAAAAACAGAACTTGGTTCAAGGTAACAGAAAAGCTAGGAACCAATATATGTGCTTAGATTATACATACTCTATTATAAAAAATTAGAAGGAAGGAAGGAAAAGGGACCCATTTCCTAATAAATATGGTCCCTCCAGTACCACTCCCAAAACACATTAGCTTTCAATTATTCAGAGACGTGAATTGTGCATCATGAAGTATAAGCCCACCTGGGAAGAAAATCCCACTGGGTTTTAACCTGCCATGAGATTTGGTGTGCATTCTCTCCACAGACACTTCCTGTGAGGACTAGGGCTGAAAAGCACTCCTGGAGGCAGGGGGCAGCCCTTAAAGAACAGCTGGAACGCTGCAAGGGAAGCTGGGCAAACCTGAGGGACAAACATCGCCAACCTCAGAGCCTTGCCTGCACTCCCTCGTTAGAAGGTCCCCTACATGAAGAGCCCCACTAACACACCCCTGCCCAGGTGGTCAACATTTCATTAATTTCATTCCCTAGGCTAGAAGAAAAGTTCCAAAATTGCCTACTTATCATATTATCTGGGGAGCTTGTTAAAAACCCAAATTCCTAAGGTCCCCTCCCAATCACGGGGATGCCAAGGCTCCAAAGGAGAGTCCTGGGAACTCACAAGTCCTTGGGTAAGTCATCTAGTCAGTTAAGGATTGGGAAACAGTTACCTAATCAAGTGTCACAGCCATAGCTACTGGACAGCCTTACGCAATGGTGCATGGGCCGCAGAAGTCCTGCACAGAGCACTCAGGGCCTCTCACGCTGCCAGGGCTGGCTCTGCTCAGTTTTCACTCATCCTGGTTGTCACATCAAAATACCATTGATGGGGCAACTTCCGAAGCAGGAATTTGTTTCCTCAACTTCCAAGTTCAAGATCCAGGTGCCAGCATGGGTTTCCTTCTGAGGCCTCTGCTGTTAATTTATAGATTGCCACAGTCTTGAAGCCCACACACATGACCTCTGCTCTGTTCTCTGTGGGGGAAGGGGCATCGGGGTCCTTCTTACTGGACACAGCCCCTGGTGAAAGCCCCACTTATGGCATCATCTAACCCTAATTACCTTCCAAAGTCCCACCTTTAATACCATCACACTGGGGGCTAGAGCTTCATTGTATGAATTTGGAGGGTCATTCTATAACAATTTATGGGATAGCCTGGTGTGATGGCACATGTAGATCCCAGCACTAGGCAAGCTGAGGCAGAAAAGTAAGTTCCAGGCCAGAATGGGCTATATAGTGAGATTCTCTCAAAGGAAGGAAGGAAAGGAAGTGAGAACAGGGAACGGCAGGGAAGGGGAGGGGAAGTCGTGGGAGGGCAGGGCAGGGCAGGGGAGACATCTGTTAGTCAGCTAGGGCTCTGTCACACATCAGATTCTGAATCCCAGGTCTGGTCAGTACTTGAGGTCCTGCATTTCTAATGAGCTGCTGGTCCGTAGACCACACTGAGTAGCTTGGTAGGAACAGGCACTTAGTTCAGGCAGCTGGAGACATTAGTGCCTGTGGGGAGTGATACAAAAGATAGGCTTTTTTAACCCAGTTTTTGCTTGAAGCCAGTGGCCTAACACCAGTGCAGAAGCTGGCTTTGAACACATCATCTAGAAGGAAAGAGCTTAAAAATCTAATTCCAAGTTACATTGCTTCTTTGCAAAAAAACAAACAAACAACTTCCAAAGCCCAGTAATGAACCAACATGGTGTCAGAGAAATCTCTAATGGTCACCAGATGATCCTGGGGCTCCACAGTCTCTTCCTTCCCAGAGTCCTTAGTGTCCCCATGATCTTTCACACAGATCCTTGTCCGAAACAAATACTATCTGCTTTGTTATAGTTAAGAAGTTAGGTACACACAACTTGATGGGGGTTTTGTCCTAATAACTCACCAGCTGTCTGAAAACAACATAGATACCCTATAGGGAAAATGTCTTTATTTCATCCTTCAAAACACACGTACTGACCAACTGGGATGATGTGGCTATGGGACAGGGCTCGGCATTTTGAAATCAGACTGGAGACCACCGCTGCCACTTTACTTCTTATGTTTAGGGTAGTAATTATTTATGGCAGAAAATCCTTTAAGAAGCCAACTTCAGACTGGAGAGATGGCTCAGTGGTTCAGAGCACTTGCTGTTCTTTCGGAGGAGTCAGGTTCAGTTCCCAACACCCACATAGTGGTCTAGAACCATCTGCAACACCAGTTCCAAGAAATCTAATACCCTCTGGGCTCTGTGGACACTGCACACACATGGTGCACATACATCCATGCAGATAAACGCTCATACACACTCAGCAAATGCTGAATATCTCTGCACATGGCTCAACAATTTGGCATTTTCTGAGGCACCCCAAGGCCTGTGGGCTGAAACTGGATCCTGCCTGCCATGGGGTAGTGACCAAAGCAAAGAATTCCCAAAGCAAATGGGAAATTTCACAAGGAATAGCTACAGAAATGTTTTTTAAATTCCCATCTATTTAAAGTAAAATCAGCAGTTCTGTGGCTCATCAGAACATAGGCATACCCTTCGTAATGTTAGGAATCTTCAAACAAAATGTTGTGATCTTTAGAAGGAAAATCATGTTCCTCATATTTTCACGGTAACAAGGCATCACTTTTCCATTAAAAAGACTTAGCATCTAATTAAATATCGTTCTTTCATTTCGTTCCATTGACGGTCTATTTCCTGACATTAGATTTCAAATTAAACATAAGGAACAATTCCGAACATTCAAGTTTTACAAAGAAAGAGAACTTTGATTGATTCCAAGTTTTACTTTATGTACCTACAATTTCCCGGTAGTCCTATTTCTCAATCAGAATTTGAATAATCTTTACAATGTGTATTCCCCCAAACTCAGATTTAATGACTCACTAGGTTTAGCAGGAAACATAACAGCTGTGGCTTGTCCCGTCGCACCCTTCAGTAATGACAATGTTATACCACATTAGCAATTGTGACATTAATAAAAAGAAGCCCACAGGACTAGCCAGAGACAGCTGACTCTAGTCAAATGTAGGTCAGGCTTTGTTTGCTCAGAAGCTGGTAATAAATTCCCAGGTAAGTGCTCTCCTGTGTCATGCGTGTGTGTCATGCGTGTATGTCAGGAGCGTAATTCCAGCCTCACTAAGTGGTTCTCATTTTTAAGTTTCTGTAAGCCATTTTTGAATTATTGTTAAGCATTTAATTCCACTGCCAGGCCTAGAGGCTCCTTAAAATTATTAACTTACGTGCCACTGCAGTGTGTGTTTCCTTTAGGCAACACTTCAGAACACCTCAGAGGGTTTCATATTCACCTTCTTGATCTTGAAGTTCTTAGTGGAAGAAGCTCAGGGGTCACCCCTAATTTACAGCATAATCATGGAGTGGGGGGGGGGCATTGTGCTGATGTTAAAGAAATCCATCTGTCATCACAAAGTTCTGGTTGTCACACCCTGTGAGTAATGTCACAGTATCCATCGAGCCTGCAATAGGTTTCCTATAAGTCTAGAATCGTAAAGTTTGGAAACACTCTGAGAAGCATGTGTTTGTCTAAGAAATGAAACCACCCACCCACAAAACAGACGTGCACACACATGTTCTTAGCAGCTGGACTGATAATGGCTCAAAACTGGAAGTAACCAAATCAGCAGGAGAATGGGAAACACGCAGTGACTTCCTCGCACAGGAAACCTATTGAGCAACAGACAGGAAGGAACCACAGACTGTATAAGAATCAAGGATGAATCTTTAAAAGCATTATAGTCAGTAAAGGCATGACATCCGGGGCAGCCAAAGTCCATCAAGAGTGACACACAGAGCATTGTCCAGAAGGACCAGCAGAGCACGTTCAGGGGTGATGAAATGTTCTGTCTTGCACTGATGTTATGTGCATGTATGTATTTACCATACTCATCAAGTTGTGCATTGAGATCTGCAACTAAATGACATCTCATTAAATAAAACATATGCAGGTGGTACACAAGCTCTTCAACTTTATTCTTACACTATATTAAGTCAGCTTCCTCTATTAAATCCTTAAGTAACTATAAGGCATTATAAAGTCTTCTGGATGTGAGCAAAATGAGGTGCTACACGACTTACCAACCCAAGTAAGGAGAGTAAGTGGCATCATTAATGAGGGAGATGAACAGATTATTTCAGTTGACTTGCACTTTAATTCCTACACCGTGCAAATAGCATAATGTGAGAGCTCTGTGCTTGTAAATTGGAAAGATTAGAAAAATATCAATGGGCATCAATGCTATTAAGTACTTAAGGCTTTTATATTAATGTGAAGAATCCATTGCAAGATGCGCCAAAACTAGCAAATGATACAAAAATCATTTGAATTTCTAATACTCAGTAGCATCTGCTCGACTCTGCCAAGATGAACCTTGTCCCTGCCACTACAACACTATGCGGTCTGGTCACATAGGTTGGCTAATTGATTGGTTGGGTATTTGGTTGAGAGATTCATTGGGTGGTTTGTTGGTTAGTTGGCTTGTTGCTTAGTTGACTGGTTGGTTAGTTGGGAGGTAGAGGAAGTTAAGTGTCAGTAGCAGGAGCCCCAGGCACTAACGGGTGACAAAAGGCAATTCATTCTGTATATATTTAGGAAGCATGGGATCTTAGTCTCAACCGGTAACATCCCAACTCATGCTCCACTTACAAGACAGAACAAGCTGTTAACTGTCTAGGGCTGAACAGGCAGCTGAGTGGGTAAAGTGTTTGCCTTGCAAGCATGAAGAGCTGAGTTCCAGCCCCAGAATCTATGGTTGCTTGCTTGGTTGGTAGGTAGGTAGGTAGGTAGGTAGGTAGGTAGGTAGGTAGGTTGGTAGGTAGGTTGGTAGGTAGGTAGGTAGGTAGGTAGGTTGGTAGGTAGGTAGGTAGGTAGGTAGGTTGGTAGGTAGGTAGGTAGGTAGGTTGGTAGGTAGGTAGGTAGGTAGGTAGGTAGGTAGGTTGGTAGGTAGGTAGGTAGGTAGGTAGGTTGGTAGGTTGGTAGGTAGGTAAGTAGGTAGGTAGGTAGGTAGGTAGGTAGGTTGGTAGAGGTAGGTAGGTAGGTAGGTAGGTAGGTAGGAAGGTAGGTAGGAAGGTAGGAAGGTAGGTAGGAAGGTAGGTAGGTAGGTAGGTAGGTAGGTTGGTAGGTTGGTAGGTAGGTAAGTAGGTAGGTAGGTAGGTAGGTAGGTAGGTTGGTAGAGGTAGGTAGGTAGGTAGGTAGGTAGGAAGGTAGGTAGGAAGGTAGGTAGGAAGGTAGGTAGGAAGGTAGGTAGGTAGGTTGGTTGGTTGGTTGATAGGTAGGTAGGTTGGTTGTTTGGTTGCTTGGTTGCTTGCTTGGTTGGTAGGTAGGTTGGTTGGAAAGCTGGTTGGCTTTAAGCATAGCAAAGCCCACACTGGCTTCCCTCCTTATACCATTTTTGCCCTCTGGAAGCCACTGTACTGATCTCAAAGCAAAGCCTGAGCATTCCCAAGCATCACTGCCGAGAGTGAGCTTTGCATGAACAGTCTGTTCCATATGCGCACTTGCACGGCTACAACCTGCTTTCTAGTGCATCATCCCATACACTTCCACTTCCCCTCAGCTTACAGATCTTTGCCCTAAGCACCTGAACAGTCCCATTCTTGCCACTGGGCCTTTGCCTGCACTTCTCCATTTGAATTTTCTGCCCAGTCCATCCCAACGTTAGAGATCCACCATAGATATCACCTTTATGGCAAAAAAAATCTTCATTTTCCTAACGCAGAGTCATCGTTCTGTCTCATAAATGCTCATCATATTATGACTCTAGTTTTTCCCCACTGTCCTGTCTGGTGAGATAGTTTGAATCCCAGCTTCAAAAACACACAGCCTCAAAACTTAGCCCCCGGCCGTCCAAACTTAGCAAGTTGCTTCTTTCTGGGCTTTCACTCTTTTGTCTGTTAAAGAACAAAATAGAAACCAGCTACAGTAACACAAACCTTTAAGCCTGGCACTCAGGAGGCTGAGGCAAGAGGCTCATGAGTTTGAGTCCAACCTGAGCTACACAATAAGATCTTGTCTGCACACACACTCATACATACATACATTAAAAATAGCCCCTTTTACCATTTTATTGTCAGGAAATTAGAATATACATAAAGGCTTAGTCTAACACACATTTTAAATGCTCAGCAATATTTACCTGAAAACCAGCTAGCTAAAACAGAATTCTCTAAATTGATGAGATACCTTCTAAGAATTGAAAGAACTTATAAATGGAAAATTTCTGAGGAACATACCAGAAGGTTGGAGGTGGGTAATTTTTGCTATTTTCAAAATAGGGCATAATTTGCATTTTAGAAGTCTCAGAATAGTAAGATTTATATCAGTTTGAGGCAGGATAAATCCAGTTAAAGGGGAAAACAAAATATAGTAAATTTTAAAAACACACACACACACACACACACACACACAAAAAGAAGAAGCAATCCAGGTGTACAACAGAAATGAAGAACCCCGTCTATACCAAAACCCGCACACGCTGCTCAGAGCAGATGTAGTCATGATAACCCCAACTAGAAACAAATGTCCCACAGGGAAATGTAGAAACCACATGTTCTGTCCCTGCAACAGAAGGGCCAGGCAATAATAAAGAACACACATCAAGAGAGTGACTGCGGGTAGATTTCAAAATCGTTAGGCAGAGCCAAGAAAATGCAACATTTAAAAGTACACACGGCATGATCCCCTCTCTGAGAAGCTGAGAAGATGCAACTAACCAGCCACGGTTCCAGAAGGGGGATCAGTGGCCCCTGGGGACTGGAGCTTCCCAGGAACATGAGGAAGTGTTCCAGGAGGACAGTACGTCTTGTCTGCCTCTTTCTTGGTAGTGAGGTGGTCTCAAGGGTATGGACATAATTCTGTCAAAATTTGCCAAATTATATACTTCAACTGGTGTGATTTGTTCCTCATTTTAAAGTCAGTAACAACCTAAAAAATAGAGCTGATTGGGACACAGTCCATTTTCAGAAAGAAAATGACACATTCATCAGACAGGTTCTCCCTCTTCATCAGGCCAGTGGGTATCTGGGCACTGCCGCAGGTGTGAGGTGTCTGGGAAAAGCAGGAACTGGGCGAGGTTGATGGAACAGTGAGATGTGCTGGCCTGGGTGCCAGGATGACGTACACAGAGTGGGCATCCCGTCATGTCATCCTGGATTTCTAGAGGTAGATCATAGGGTCCCATGTCCAAGGTTAACCATTTGTTCAATTAGTTGTGTAAACACCTAAGTGTTCCACTGTCAACTTTGTATGGACTGAATAATAATATGTTGGATGTAGAATGAAAATATAAGTGACCTTGGCAGGGTGGAGCAGTAGGTTAGATGGAACAAGCTAGAAGTTTAGCAGGGTTTTGTAGACAGGTTCTCATGCAGCTCAGGCTAGCCTGGAAGTCACTATGTAGCTAAGGATGACCCCGTGAATTCCTGATCCTCCTGCCTCCACATCCCAGGTATTGTGATTACAAGGCATGCATCCCCTCACCCAGCTTAGAAGAGCAAGTATTATAGATCTAAACTTAGCCAAAATTTTCACTTTCCAATTTCATGCCACATCGCCAGGATCTTAGATTCAGCAGCCTTGGGGACATAATCGGTAACAAGCTCTGTGGTAACCAACAGTGACGATGCTAACAATCAATCAATGTACCTATGAACCTCCCAATTAATCAACCAATCAAGCTCCCAACTAACCAACCGCTCTCCCAACTAGCCAATCAACCAACCAACCTACCTCCCAACTAACCAACCAGTCAACTAACCAACAAACCACCCAATGAATCTCTCAACCAAATACCCAACCAATCAATTAGCCAACAGAAGGAAATGACAATCTTGTTCCAGTCTCCACAGTAATTGTAACATTAAAAACTGTTGCATTAAGTGCTGGGTGAGCAGTTGAGTGTGGGATGTAGATTAGAATTACATCAGGGATAAAAAAACCAGTATGTCTGTAAGCTCCCTAAGGATGAGGCCCATGTATCTTAGTAATCACAGCATCACCACCACCTGCCTCTGATCCCGATATGACCACAACCTTACATGTAGGAAGAGCTACCATCAGGATGGCCTCCTGGGTTTGAATAGAACCAATGTGTAGAATTAGGATAAACATGCATAACTTGGTTTCAATAAGCGGTCTAGAACTGTAAATATAAGACCAGGCAGAGACATCCCGAAGAGAGCTACAGAACTCATGCAGCATTAGAACTGGCCCCTTAGAAATAACCCAAGAATGTAGATTAGGATGTTCCGAAGGCACATGGTTGGCTCAGACACAACTTCAAATGCCAACAGTGTTCAGTGGCTTCATCTGCTGGCAGACGTCGCATCACAATGACACAAGAGATCTGTCCAGATTGAAGAAGACCCACCATCCAGTGGTCGGGGACAGTGAGAAGATCAAGGCTTTGCAGTTCCCAATCAAGGTGACATTCCATTCCAAATGAGAAAGCCATTAACCTGGGGTGACCCCCCAAACAAAAGGAAAACAAAGGCACAAGGGCTGTGCATGCAGAGTTGAGGCCTGCAGGGTGCAGTTTAGAATGGGAGACATATCTTAGACCTTTCCAGACATCTAACCATTTTCACCCCACTTCATGGTGGGAATGTCAATCCTAATGCGCTACCAAACTAGTTTAAATTTGGCTCAGAAACTAGCCAGCTGAGGGGTTGTCTAAGGAACTGAGATAAGCAAGTGGGTAGGAAGTTGGGAGTGGTTTTCAGTCACCTTGTCTGGCTGGGTCTATGACAAGAAGCTTCTGAGAGACACCAGAGGGAAGAGGTTTCTGCATAACACAGTAATGACCGGTTTAGTCCAAGGGATATAATCCCATGATCACAGAAACCTGGATTGTCACCTAATGGTAATCTACAGAAAAGGTGCACTTATAAGAACTTAATGTTTCAAATTCCTTTCCAACCCAAGATTTGCTAGCAAATGCACAATGCAAAGACCAACTACTTATACAGACTACATAGGTGCTCAACAGAGAGAAATGGATATACAAATGGATGATGGATGGATGAATGGGAGGATGGATTGATGAATGGTTGGATGGATGGATGGGTGGATAGATGGGCAGATGGATGAATGGATGCTGGATGGATGGGTGGATGGATGGATGGATGGATGGATGGGAGGATGGATGGATAGGTGGATGGATGGGCAGATGGATGAATGGATGGTGGGTGGATGGCTGGATGAGTAGATGGATGGATGGATGGATGGTTGGATGGGAGGATGGATGGATAGGTGGATGGATGGGCAGATGGATGAATGGATGGTGGGTGGATGGCTGGATGAGTAGATGGATGGATGGATGGATGGTTGGATGGGAGGATGGACAGATGGATGAGTAGATGGATGAGGGATGGATAGGTAGATAGGTGGATGGATGGGCAGATGGATGGATGGATGGATGGATAGGTGGATGGATGGATGGCTGAATGATGGATGGGTATATGGATGGGTAGATGAATGAATGGATGATGGATAGATGGATGAATAGATGGATAGATGGATAGGTGGGTATATGGATAGATTGGTGGATGGATGTGTGGGTGGATAGATGGGTGGGTGGATGAATGGATAGGTTAATGATGGGATGGATGGATAAATAATGTATTCTGACTTCAAATACTTAGGACTCTCTGTCCATGGACACAGAAATTGCAGGAAATAAGCCAGCTGCCTTAGAAAATAATTTAGAATGTATTGTGCCTCCAAGAACCTGCCAAGCACTGGCCAGATACATACTACAGTTTTACCCTTATGACAGTAGTTTCCTAAGAAAATGAAACTCCCATGTGGAGAGCCCATCATTTGTCCTGGTTGACTCTGGACAGAGGTCACTGTGGCCTTGTCCCTTATGGAACTGGATGCATTTGGAGCAGCTCTGTTCTGATCATCGGGAAGCAAGGTCCAGCCCAACCAGAAGACTGGAGCAAGAGAGGCGGTGACCAGCCCCGGTCCTCGCGTCCTGCTGCCTCTCCTGCCAGCTCACTTCTCCTCCTGTGCTGGCCTTCACGTACATCGTTCCTGCTTTTTGGAACCACAGCTGGTAAGCAGAGGTTTCACATGAGGAAGCCCTTCTTCCATGCCTTTGGGGTTTTAGGATGCCTTGTCTGTTGTATGATTTTGCAGCCCATCCCTGTTGTTGTTCCTCGGGGTGAGACGTTTCTTCAGGCCTCTGGCCGGTACACACTGCCCTCTCACCAACAGGATACTTTATGGCCAAGGGCTGATTTCAATAGACTCTGCAGCCTCATACACAGCATCCTCCTCTCTAAGAGTAAAGCTCTGAGTTCTAGAAGTAGTTTTCACATTTTGGTCACTATAACCTTGAGTAAAAAAGGCTGTACATTTGGCATTGCAGTCTAATGCACAGAATATATTTAAACCAATATCTCACCCTATACTTCATTCCGGTATTTTCCATTCTACTTGAGGTCTTAAGCTGCAGGTAAAAGCACAGTAGTTGGAGTTTGTAAGGCACTAATGCAGAGGGGCTGACTGAAGCACTGTCCATGGAACATAGAAACACTTACAGGGAAGACACAGTGGCCTAGTACCCCCCAAATGTGTCACCAACATTAGAAGCAAAGCCCTGAGAAGCCCACAAATCACGTTGCCATTTCTAAGAACGAAACTAGAGGCGATCCGTAACAGGTAAGACAAGCCAGATATAGAACTGAATTTAAGAACATGTGGGACTAGAGGGATTTTAAATAAAGTCCCATCAGGCTGACCAAGTCTTGTTGGATTCTAATTTGTTGTGGTTTAGATGACAAATGCCACCCATGTGCTGATATGTTTGAACCCTTGGTCTCCAACTGCTACTGTTTTGAGAGGTTGCACTACCTTTATGGGGTGGAGCTTAGCTGGAGGAAGTTGGCCACTGGGGTGGGGGAGGCAGGCTTCCAGGTTTATAGCATACCCACTTCCAGCCTCTCTCTACTTCCTGTCCTGCTGGGACATGACTGAGCGGTTACCACACAGTCCTGCACCATGGAGTTCTTGTCATGCCTCCCTGCCATGATGGACTGCATCCCGTAAAACCATGAGCCAAAATGAGCCTCAGCCCCCTCAGCCCCCTCAGCCTCCTCAGCACACTGCATCTCAGGTATTTGGCCACAGCAATGAGAAAAGTTATGCAGAATTTCCTCAGGAAAATCTGAGACTTGATGGGTTTACATTGCTACAGCCGAAGAAATCCTGGAAATAGCAAACACTGACAGTAAGTGGGAAGCCAAAAAAGCAAGAACTAGCCAAGTGTGGTGTCTGTAACTTCAGCTCTGGGAAAGGGGTGACGGGGGACTACATAGCAGGTTTAGTGAGTCCCAGGTCCCTGTCTCCAGGGGAAAATGGCAAAGACTTTTTGAGCAGGGGAAGATGACAACAGCTCCTGAATCCAGATGTCCAGTCCACTTGACAGCTGAGCGTCAAGAGGTGGGGTGTGCCCGAGACCCTCGGAGCTCAGTGACATGCACCTTGCTTCCCTTCATCCAGACCCACCAAGCAACGCAGGGTTTAAACGCTGGCTTCCCCATGAGTCTTCTGAACGAGCTAAGAACACATCATCGAACTAATCCAGATTTCTCATCTGCTCAAGAGTGACAGTGGTCATTATAAATCAATAGATGAGAACCTTGATTAATACGTATCAGTCTCATGGGTATGGTTACACGATCATTTCTGCGCTGGATGAAATGCCAAGGTTGTGGAAGCAATGGAGTGAGCCTGGAATTGGACAGCTCTCATAGAGTGATGGAACTCCAGAGAGAGCCGGCTGGGCAGCTGGCCAGCCTGACTCAAAGAAACCCCCCTCTCAATTCTATCCTTCAATCTGCAACAAGTTATGCAGAGGTTGATAAGTGACAAGCAGAATGAAAAAATGTATTAGTTTCAAAGTGTTGTAGGTTTTGCATCATTATCAGTCTGGGGTATAGTTGGGTTTGTTTTCTCAACTAAAAAATTAAAAGACAGGAAAAATCTCAGACCAGCAGGGAGCAACAGTCAAACACACTTTTATTGAAAGATAAAGAAGCATATCCACACAATCACATGCGTGCGCATCCGTGCATGTGCACACGCGCGCGCGCGCACACACACACACACACACACACACACACACACAGAAAGGTGAAGCACTCTACACTGGAGAGGGGACCTGGAAACCAAGCTCCAATGTCCCCAGGTTTAAAAGGTGTTAGTGGTTTCCTCTCTCCTAATTTTGGCTTGGTCAACTTAAAGAAGTGGATGTTGATAGGCTTATGCCTCCAAATGATGAGGTGTCCAGGTCTACATGACTCTAAGATCAATTGAAGGGGTCCTGTTGAAATTTAAAACAAGGGCTCCTTGTAGAGACCTGCTTCTTCTTGAAGCAGGAAATGTGCCGTCATTATTGATTCCAGTGACCCTGTCAAGGTCCCTTACAAAAAAGAAAAGCATTGACCGAGAATTCCGTAGCCAGCTGAAACCAAGGACTAGTGTTGAGTACCTGTTCAAATTCATCTTTGCACACCAGAGCTGGGTTAGTCCAACTTTCCATAGGCTGATGTTTTTAAGGAACTATGATACAGTTTGTACCATAGAGTCTCGTGGCCGTTTTACAACTCAGTATTTCCAACCAACTGCTGGGTTTGGTTTTCCATTGATTTTTGCATCGTTTATTCACTCACACTTCACAGCACCCAGATTCCACAGCCATATACCAGCAAGTCTGAGAGGAGAAGGGCAAATGAGTGTAAATCAATGTGAGAAATGGTTCTGTATGTGATAGAAAGTCATGAGATCAACTCAGCCAGACATGATGGAGCATCCCTAAAGTGTGGGCTAGAAGGAGGCTGAGACAGGAGGGTCACAAATAAAACCCAGGAATTCAAGGCCAGCCTGGCCAATATAGCGAGACTCCATCCCCAAAACAAAACAAATCAAAGCTCAACAAATAGAATCAACTCAACTCAGGGAGGAAGGTGGAGAACTTTATGGAGGAGATGCTGGAGGGAGCTGTGAAGAAGGGATGACGGGCATGAAGCAGGCTGGTGGAAAATGCCCCAGGCAGAGAGAGAGCACAGAGGAGTCTGGATTTCCAAGGACTTTGCCTGATCCAGTCACAGCAGCTCTTGCTAGTTGAAAGGAAACATGTCTTTAAATATTTGTGTTAGTATTAAGGGAAATAGCATTATGATCAGATTTGAACATTTTAAAATGAGCCTGGACTGAAGGAGTGAACTAGCGTACTAGAGCCGGCCTCGCAAGATCGGCTAACACTGAGGACATTAACTAGGAGTTAACGCAGGCACAGAAGGCTGTCAGAGTAATTTGCTTTGCTTTGGTTTGGTTTGGTTGTGTGCTGTTGTGTTTTCTAACAAAACTGAAATTTAAACTAATGTAAACTCTTGCAACAAGACACACAAATAGTTTTGATGATGGCTTGTTTCTATTTCTTTCTAAAGCCCCCTGAAATGATTTAGAAATCCTTTTAGTATAAAAACATTTACACTGTTGGCTAATTTTTTAAACACATGATTTGTCTGTCTTTATACACTCTTAAAGCATGTGATTTTGTGAAAGGCACTGGTTCCACGTGCTAGTGCCTGGCAACTTCATACTGTGTTTACTAAGCAATGCACAGGAAGACTGGTCTGTGCTGGTGTCCAGTCCCTACTCCCTCCCGAATTAACAAGGCCCCGGCGCACTCTTAAGAGGATCCCAAACGCCAGATAACCAGGCTCAGCATCAGCAGTGAGGAGCAGGGACCTCTCAGGGAGGACGGCCTGCAGAACCGGGGTCATGTCCAACCCATGCCACACACAGGGGAAGGTCTAGATGTGTAGACAACAGGTCAGACACGGGGCCGATGGTGGATAACAAGCAGTGGGCAGTGAGGAGCAGGGACCTCTCAGGGAGGACGGCCTGCAGAACCGGGGTCAGGCCACACACGGGGGAAGGTCTAGATGTGTAGACAACAGGTCAGACACGGGGCCGATGGTAGATAACAAGCAGTGAGCAGGAGCCTGACTCCCTAAAGCCTGGCATGGTGTCATGACCAAGGAAGAGGAGTGGCACTGGGAAGGTTTTCTCCCCTCACGGTTAAAAAGAAGACTAGCCTTGCTCATACCAAGTGCAGATTCTGCGTGCTAATTTATGAGAGTACATTCTTCTATAATAACAGAAGTAAACATAGCCAAGCAATTTATTTCTAAAATCAAACTTTAAGATCACAGGGCAAAAGGAAAATGCACTTTTTAAAATTACCATAATGTGAGCGTTTCTTACAGCTTTTTATGAATGACTGGCATGCATACAAGTGAGTTCTGAGTAAGGCAACTTTAGTTCTGTTGCAACGCCAGGGCCTGGAAAGTCGCCACTTATTTAAGCTCATGCTTACTTATTTGTTCATGTTTCTTTAAGCATGGTTTGTTGTGTTAGGAATTAGAGGGGATTCTTCGAGTGAACAAATACATGTTTATGTCCCATCTCCCTCAGCTGTGTCTATCTCCCTCAGCTGTATCTAGGTCGAATATCCCTTATCCAAAATGCTGGAGAGAAAAGGATTTTGGATTTTGGATTTTTGTCAGATACCAAAATCTTTACATATAAATAGTGATATGTCTTCAGGATAGGACGCGAGTCTGAACACAGAACTCAGCTGTGTTCCATATGTAGCTTACCCATGTCCCTTGAAGATAATCGTATATGGTATGGTTAGTGCAGAGCATTTTGAAGGATCTGGTCACATGAGGTCAGATGTGGAATTCTTTTCTTGTGTTCTAATGTTGATGCTCAAAAAGTTCCACAGTTTTGCGCATTTTGGATTTTGAATTTTTAGAGTAAAAATGATCATCGAATAGCTAAGATGCAGGGTTAATGGATATAAAATGTATTTAAATAATCTGAGTGTGATGGTACATATTTGTAATCCCAGCATTGGAAAGACAGAGGAAGGAGGACGTCAAGTTCAAGGACAGTAGATGACAGACAGGTAAGACCCTGTCTCAAAAAAACAATGAGATAGACAGATAGATAATAGATAGATGATAGATAGGTGATAGAATGATAAATGACGGGTGATAGAGATAGGCAATAGACATGTACTTAAATGAAATTATTTGGATTTGAACATAAATACAGTTGCATAAACATTAAAACAAGATGAGGCTGCCTAATTTGATGCCTTCACAGATACTATGTGTAGTTGCAGGAGGGATTAATTTCCTACTTGAACATTTAGGATGAAAATAACAAGTCATATAAAACAGTAGATTTCATTAGTGTATTTTTAAATCTATAGAAACAAAGGATTTGAGAGTGCTTGGATTAGCTAATGAAAGTCAGGTTGAAGATATGGATTATCATCCTGTTTTTCAGTTCTAAGTAAAAATATCAGTGCTACTAAGAATTATAAATTGCTTTAACTTCTGTTCCGTGTCTTTCCTTCCTGCCTCTTTCTAGCTGTTTCTCACTTAGACCACTGCACGTTGTCAGCAGCTAAGCCTGTGCTGTTAGTGCAACATGACTAGAGCTGGCTTCAGGGTTAGTGTAGAGCAGGCAACGTGGGCTGTGACTCACCTCAGACGAGCAGCTCAAAGCAGTTCAAGTGATCTAGTCATTCAAAGTAGTGATAGAAAAGAAGGGATGAGCTTTGAAGACAGAAACCATAAGGTCTGTGTCCCCATGGATGAGGCTATTGAAAAACTAGGACTGTTACATTTTACCCAAAGCTTCCCCAGTGATTTAAGAACTCCCTGTTTTCTGTCAAGAGTGTAGGTAGGAAGTTGAGACTGCACTTTGATACCTGACTTTATTATCACATCTATAGAACTGATTCTATTATCAAAGTATTTGTTTTTCACTTGCATGATTTATGTAAGAAGAAAATCTTGTAACTTATTTCCCCTGCTCCAAGATTTCTGAAACCTGCTGAGGATCATTTAAAGGTTTGTGAGGTGCAGTGAGTTCTTTTTCTTCTTCTTGTGACAAAGTAACTGGCAGAAACAATTAAGGATAGAAGGGTTTCTTTGGGCTCCTGGTTTGAGATTAGAATCATGACGGAAAAATCATGGTGGCAGGAGTGTGGGGCAGCTGGTCACACGGAACCTGCAGGCAGGAAGCAGAGAGCCATGAACGCAGGTGCTTAGCTCACTTCCTCCTCCTTATTTAATCTCGGACCTGTGCCACATTCAGGGCGGGACTGCCCCATTCTGTTAAAGCTCTCTAGAAACATCCTCACAAACACACTCAGAGGTGTGGCTCCTAGGGGATTCCAAATCTCGTCAAGTCAGCAGTCGGCCATAACCATCGCACAAGTTAATAATTTCAAGCCAAGAAAAAAAGTCACTTTCTTCAAGAAACAAAAAATAGTCAATAGCAGTCACTGCTCTCCGCCAAAAAACTAGCAAATGTAGCGTCCTCAAAGAAACACTAATTTTAAGGTTTCAGATGAATGGTTCTTGGGTCTATTAAAGCAGTGATCGCACGCAATTTTTTCCATTCTTAGTAATACATTTCAGGCAGAAACGCCACTTGTATTTACAGTGACAAGACAAATAATTGTACAACAAGTTCTATAAAGATATTTTCTCCCCTAACTAACTAATTCTTTTAACAAGGGCAAAGTCTAAATCAAGGCTTTCCATTTCTGGTCTTACGCTAATGCCTTCTTTACTTATTTTCATCAAATAACACTGAAATTACTTCAACTGTAATTTAACCAAAGCAGAATTGATTAATCTAGGACTTATGGCAATTTTACATCTGTGCTAGCAAAGAGCTCTTTTAGTCATTAAAATAAACTGAAAAGGACATAGCAAGACAGTGATTCTGACTCATTTCTGAGGAGTGGATAAATTTGCATAGCCTTTTGAAAATGCAGCTTTAAGATATCAAGAGCCTCGTGTGATTTTCTATTGTCACATTAAACATTACATTGGTCAAGACCGAGTTCATCTAACAGCTTTCTGGGGATACAGGGTCTGCTTCCAAAATGACTCATTGGCCTGTGGGATGGAGACCTTGGAGGAAGCCATTGGCAGAAGTCACCACATGGCTCTCTCCGCAGGGCTCAGCATGCCAACTGGTTTAAGCATCCCCTGCAATGTGTCAACTGCCTTCCACAAGACAAACATTCCAGTGGCAGGATTTTTATGACCTGGTACCCAGTCATACACCATTGATTCTGCCATTGTCTGCTCATTAGAAGTGAGTCAATAAATCCATCTCATACTGGAGAAGAGGAAACTTAAGAACCATTTTTTGAAGGAGAGAACTCTTAGACAAATCTTTTTACTAAAACAAGCTAACATATGGGAAATATTTAAATGTTAAAAATAAAATTTTAAATCAGTTACTTTTTAAAATACTTTATTTTTATTTTATGTGTATGAGTGTATTACCTACATGAGTGTAAGTGCACCTGTGTCATGCAGTGCCTGAGGAGGTCAGAAGAGGGTTTTGGATCCCCTGGAACTGGAGTTACAGATGGTTGTTAGCCACCATGTGGGTGCTGGGATTCAAACCAAGATCCTCTGTAAGAACAGCCAGTGGTCCTAACCACTGAACCATCTCTCCTGCCCCCAAATCAGTTACTTTTATGTGTTGAAATTCAATAATTATGTTCTCCACTCTGCTTTTCAAAACTTCTATACAAGAGAGTGTCTGTTTTATTCCCGGCTTGAAGTATATTTCTATGCAACCTGTATTCCAAGTTCTTTTAAAACTCACATGTATTATCTTGTACTCGGGAGTTTCCTAATATTTAACAGGAGAGTTTCTTTTTCTCATTTTAAAACTATCAAACAAATCAAATTCATGATTTAAATGATAAGACTGAACCCCAAAGACACAGCAAGTCAACCCTGCTCGCTGCTGCCTGTGAGCAGAACTCGTACAACCCAGTCTGCAGGGACCTTGCTATAGTCCCAGGAGTCCTGGCACACCGCTGGGAGAGGTGCATGTGGTGATGGGATACTGCGGGCCAGGTCTCTGAGTGCAGGCAGGGTGCACAGTGGGTTCCAGAAGAGGATTCCTGGACTCAGAGGCTGAAGTGGCCCCTGAGCCAATACAGCAAGCAGGAACCACCCTGAGGCCCTCCAGTAGCTTCTTCTAGATATCCCACTGAGAGCTTTCCAGAAGACAAATCTGCGAAGATCTCTCTCATGCATGGGACGCAGGGATCTGATGAGTCAGACACTCCTACACATAGCCTCCAGCCATCCTGTTCCACCCGTGCTCCCACTGAATTGAGACACACCTGACAGACCCTGCCTATGCTCCCCGAAGCCCCCTAGAATCTTCCATTCCAGTACTGAGGGTCCACGCCCAGCATCCAGGTGAGCTAACAGCTGCAGCACTCCAGAGATGGAGATTCTTTTTGAGCTACTGGACTGCTTTGACTACAGGTACAAATGGGAGTTCATGCACCCTCACAACCACTGTGCTGGTTAGTGCTTGTCAACTTGACACTAGAGTCACTTGGGAAGGGGGAACCCCACCTGAAGAATTTCCCAGACCAGGCTGGTCGGTGGCCATGTCTGCAAGGCATTTTTTAATTGCTAGTTGATACAGGAGGGTCCAGGCCACTGCGGACAGGGCCACCTTCAGGGAAAAGGGCTTGGGCTGTAGAAGAAAGGGGACTGAGGTGCCAAGGAAGGAGGGCAGCAGGGCAGTGCTCCTCTGCGGCCTCTGCTCCAGTTTCCTCTCCAGGCTCCTGTCTTGAGCTCCTGCCGTGGCTTCCCTGGTGACGGATTAGAACTTTCAAGACAGGTAAACCCTTTCCTCCCCAGGTTAGTTTTGGTCATGGTATTTATCACAGCAACAGAGAAGCAAACTAGAGCCACCATTACTCACATGAACACACGTGAACATACATGTGGACACATATACAGACACAGATACACACACAACACATACACACACCACAGACACTCCAACAATCACATACAAGACACATACATACACACAACACATACACGCCAACAATCATACACAGATACACACATACACACACTCCACCAACCACAGACACACACACATACATGTACTCCATCAACCACACAAAAGTAGCCCTCGCCCAACAGCTGACATTTTACCCTTTCTTGGCGTCTCCTCCCCACTCCCGACTCCCCACCTTCTCCACAGTTTTCCTGGGAACTCGTCCTTAATAAGCTGTCTGCATAAATTCCCCCTCCTGGGGTTGTTTCTGGGGAAGTGCTGCAAACCCCAGGAACTACAGGGAACTAAGTTGCTTAGAAACCAAAGATATTAGAAGACTATCAATGCAAAGAGCATAGAAAACATTTTTCCTACTTGAAATAACCATAGCACCCTGACCAAGAAATGCCAGGAGAGAAACACACACACACACACCCCTAGAATAAGTCCAGTGAGTGTCCAAAGACCAAAACAAGATTTAAGTTCAAAGTTTAGATTTGATGAGGAAAAACATCTGCTGATACTGAGAGAGAATGACCAGGGCCAAAGACACAGACGCCAGGAGAGCGTGCCAAACAGAAAGCACAGGCTTTCATAGGCAGCCGGCTGTGTTCGGTGGTGCTGACGTCACAGAGGAACAGAGACCGCTGTGAGAGATATCACCTGACACAGAATTCTGAAGATCAGTGAGAATGAAGTCCGCCTAAGGTCGGTTGCAAAGCGAGGGAGCAAGGAGGCGGGCATGTGTTTGCCCTTGAATAGACACAGAATAGCAGGGTGGTTGGTGAAATATTTGAGAACAAAGGGGTTCTGTAAAAACCGTGTTAACATAATAGGAGAAATGGTTTCACTAAAAGGAGCCAGAGATGGTGAGTAGGAGAAAAAGACAGGAAGATGGCCGGAGCAGATGAGATGGTGCACGGATCTCTCAGAACTCAGCTGTCAGAGCCTGAATGCAGGTTCTCCCCAGCAACCTACCTCTGTCCCCTCCCCCGGAGGAAGGAAAACACATTAACTTTTCAGAAAAGACATCCTCCCTCAATACCAAATTGGAAGACTCCTTGCTTAGCCACACACACAAGATCACTGCTTGCCCTCTGTGCTCTGGAATGACAGTCAAGGCAGCTGGGAGAGGGCGACCTTCATATCAGAAAAGTAGATGTCTCCTCCTGCCCTCCCCCCTCTGTGGCCTCCTGCCCTGGCATACCACTCAAATACTTCAAGATAGAGTTCGCGGCCAGGAAGGGTGCTCACTGACTGCATCTTTGTGGCCATCTCAGTGTATGCTCACGGCTCACCACCTTCCCAGTCAAACGACGGCTCCATGGGGCTCCTGGAGCTGGAAGAGGCATGCCCAACACACAAGTCCTCTAACTGGCAAGGGCTCTGAAGTTCCCATGGGTCTGGTCTATGCTTTCTCAGAACTGCACTGCAAACAGGCTCTCCTACAAGTCCTTCCCGTTTCTCTCTCCATCTGACCTGCAGCCTAGTCTGACGGTTCTAACCTCTCTGCAGCCGCCTTCTTTACCTTTCAGATATGAATTCCCTCAATAAATCTCTTGCAATTCTGAGTCCATTGAACTGTGCTTTCAGGAGATGACAACCTACAGGAATTCCTCGTCCACTGCAGACCCGGAATACGCCCCAAGCTGCTTTCGTACCAGCCAGTTTCAGACTTGTTTTATACAGATAGCTTTTTTTTTTTTTTTTTTCAGCTAAAGACTTGACATATATGAAGGGTTAAATCAAATTTCAAGAAATAATTCAAAAATGCTCCTTGGAGCTGGAGAGATGGCTCAGCAGTTAAGAGCACTGGCTGCTCTTGCAGAGGACCCGGGTTCAAGTCCCAGCACCCACATGGTGGGTAACCACCATAGTAACTCCAGTTCCGTTCCAGGGGATCCGACGCCCTCTTCTGACCTCCATGGGCACTGCACACACACAGGTGCACTTACACATATGCAGGCAATACCCTCACACATAAAATAAAAAATATTTTTGAAAAAAAGGTTATTGGTAGCTATAGTAGTTTGTAAAGATTGTTTTAACTTCTGAAAGACCCTATCTATCCATTCCCCATTGAATAAGCAGAGTTCAATAGATTGTTACTTTTTTTTATGTGTATGAGTGTATTGCCTGCATGTATGTGAGTGCACCCGTGTCGTGCAATGCCGTGGAGGTCAGAAGAGGGCTTCGGATTTCCCTGGAACTGGAGTTAAGGATGGTTCATAGCCGCCATGTGGGTGCTGGGAATCGAATCCGGGTCCTCTGCAAGGGCAGTCAGTGCTCCTAACCGCTGAGCCATCTCTCCAGCCCCCGCAGATTGTCACTCTTACCGTTTGTTCTTTTCCAACAATGAATCACAGTGCTCAGCAGCCAGATGAGCTCCAACACTGGCATGACAGTCAGCTAAGAAAGCCACCTGGACATTCTGTGTCGTGGGGCTCTTGGCTTCAAGCTCTTGCTCAACTTAAGCAGCCAGGAACTTAATCCATCACCATGATTGAGGGTGGAGAGAGCAGAACTGACAGACTCAACGGGAAGCAACGAGAGCATGGGCTGAAGAGGCTCGGACAACGGGACACAAGCAGCAGCCCACGGCCGAGGCCGGAGATGGCTCCGCAGTTACCCACTGGCTGCTCCTCCGGGTTCAGTTCCCAGCACCCACATTGAGCCTAATAACCACCCATAAGTCCAGTTCCAGTTGATTCAGTGCCCTTTTCTGGCCTCTGTGGACACTGTACAACATGAGTGCTCTTACACACATGAGTGCTCTTACACACATGCAGGCAAAACACTCATACATATTAAATTAAATTAAAAACAAATCAAAAAAAATTTTAAAGAATCATTTCATGGGGGCTGAAGAGATGGCTCAGCAGTTAAGGACACTGGCTGTTCTTGCAAAAGACCTGGGTTCAAATCCCAGCACCCACATGGCAGCTAAGAACCACGCACAACTCCAGTTGCAGGGGATCCGGCAGCCTCTTCTGACCTCTGCAGGCATTGTGTGACATGGGTGCAGTTACACACATGCAGGCATAATACTCATACACATAAAATAAAAATAATTTTAAAAAAGTCATTTCATGGCTGGAAAATCATAGAGGACTATACTACCATCAATGCCATTATCACAGAAAGTTGCCTATCCCCATATCTAACATTCAAGTGTCAACTGGTTAGACCAGAGAAAAGGCTAGACCCTGCCTGCACTGGGGAGGGTCACCTTGAGTGGCAGGAGGACAGGCTGTCTCCACTGCTAAGGCTAGAAGCAAGGGGAAGACATTTCCCTAGAGGAAATCCAGAGGGCGTTACAAAGGCGCTGGATGCTGGGAAGGTGAGAATTTTAAATATGGAGTCCACCACATATTCTTAGGTCTAAAAGCAACCTTTTTCTATTATCCAAAAACCATAAAGTGTTTGTTCAAAGAAAATGCTGGGTCGGTGATTCTCAGCCATGGCTGAGGGAGGGTCGGCAGGAGAGCGTGTACCATTCCTAACACAGAGACTGAAGCGAAAACAAGCCAGAGTTTCATACAACCTGTCAGGTTGGCGCATCTTCCAAAAGGTGATCAGGGTCCTGCCTCCTCCGCCCTGCAGGTCCGGTCCACACACCTCCATCAGGACCCCATGTCCTCCGCCCTGCAGATCCGGTCCACACACCTCCATCAGGACCCCGTGTCCTCCGCCCTGCAGGTCCGGTCCACACATCTCCATCAGGACCCCGTGTCCTCCGCCCTGCAGGTCCGGTCCACACATCTCCATCAGGACCCCGTGTCCTCTGCCCTGCAGGTCCGGTCCACACATCTCCATCAGGAACCCGTGTCCTCTGCCCTGAAGGTCCAGTCCACACATCTCCATCAGGACTCCATGTCCTCTGCCCTGCAGGTCCGGTCCACACATCTCCATCAGGACCCCATGTCCTCTGCCCTGCAGGTCTGGTCCACATCCTTCCATCCCATGCTTGGATTGCTACAACAGCTCTCCACCTGATCTCCCTTTCCCACCCTCGTTCTCCGTGGTCTGTGCTCACACAGTGCAGGAGTGATTCTTGCATGAGATGAATCTGGCTGTGCCTCTTCTACAATAGGATGAATGAAAAGATAAAGAATAAACTATCAAAGCAAATTGATGCATGAAGTTGAACTATTAGGTACATCTATCCAAGCTGCTATTCTCCTTTCAGCAACCCTGAAACTGCACACACTGTTTGCCAACGAGCAAACCAGGATCACATGATGACTTAAGTCCTTTTGAGTCCTAATGTGATGGAATTGAACTATATATTTCAAAGATGTGTGTATATTTTATATGCATATATTTACATTGATTAGAATATTCTACAAACACTTAGATCATTGTAATATTAAAATATAATAAGACAGAATTAAGAAAGTTACACAGATACCAGCAGAGAGGAACATTACCACTTAAAGATCTTTTTAAAGACTGATTATTTTTCTTGCCAATCTTATCTATTCAGGAAATAATAACATAAAGCCAAAATTGTTCATTTTAAACAAGGACAATGAAGAAATGAATAATGTGAGATTATTTCATGTAGCTTTGAAATATATTATATAACCTCTGTGCAGCCAATTCTCAGTTCTACTGATTTTAAATTCATATTTAAAAGAGTATGCATTTTCTGGCACCTGTTGGTTCAAGGAAAGTAGTCTAAAAATGTTCCTTGGTGGTTCACAAAGTAGATAATGTACATGAAAAAGAACCTCCTCACCAACTTCAAAGAGAGAATGAAATGTGCTCAGACACACAACAGAAAACAAAGCTGGGCTGTGTTTCTGACACACTTTGGCAGAGCAGAGAAACTCCCAGGAAATCCTGGCCCACTGCCACATGGGTTCTGGGCCAAGGTCAAATTCAGGAGGGAGGCAAGCCACATACCCTTAAGACTCCCTGAAGCTTTTCCCAGAACAAAGATACAGACTTCTCTACACTTCACCCTGAATCTGAGAACAAGCTCTCGTTATGTAAAGATGATCCAATGTGTGGAAGTTATGATAACATCAAGGTTAGACAGTGCTGCGGCCACCGGGCTTGAGGCAAACTGACTCTGCAATCAGTCAAATCCTCAGTAAGCCTCGCTCTCAGCATGGTCCTGGGATCTCTTCATCCTGGCCCTGATCCAGAACAGGTCTCATGTATGTAAGATCTTCGGGGATTAACTGTTCAAGATGTCTTTTTCTGTGGCTTTGGCATTGTTTATAAAATAAAGCCACTCTCTGTTCTTAGGCTGAGTCCCCAGCCATCTTCAAGCTGCCTGTTTCTCCAGACCTCTGCAGGGCAGTGACCTTTGGATGCTGGCACCTCTAAAAGCCAGTGTTTTTAATGATTTATTGAGACTTTCAAACATGCATATAAGGTGTTTTGATCAAATCCGTGCCCACTCCCTCCCCTCCAACTCCTCCCGCATCTCCCCATCACTTTTTTTCTGATAACTTCATGTACTGTTTCTTTGTTTATGGTGCTTTTTGCTACTCTAACATTCCCCCCTCTGAAGAGGTAACCCTAAAATCTTTTAAGGATTAGGTAAGAGCTCCCAAATACTTTTGACATTTTTGGCCTTAGGAACAGAGTATGTTGCTAAGAGGCCCAAGGACATTGCGAGTTTTAGCCAAGAAACTATTTTTCTTTGGGGTCTCTTTGCCCTAACTGCCTAGCCAATTCCTCCCTCCTATTCTTATCACACCATCCTCTGAAGAGGTTACCCAACTTGCGGATAGGGAATCAGGACGCAGACTGTTCTGGCTTCTTCCATGCTGAACAAGGATGCAGGGTGAGGTAAATGGAGTACCCCTTCAGTGGGTCTATCTCAGACTCCCAAACTGCATAACTCTTATCAAAGTTTAGAATCACTTCTCAGGACATTCTCTACAATTGAAAGCCTGACTGACTTAATTCAATGAAGCCTCTAAATCCTGGAGAATAAGGCGGAAAGACAAGAAAGAGGCCATCGCACTGTGAGGGGAGAGTGTGGTGCTACTGAGATTTCATGGTAGACAGACACAGGAAAGACTGCTCCTGTCAGCCATTGTCATGAAGGGTCCACTGCTGCCTAAAAATATGATCTAAGGGTTACTTGCTCAGAGGTCTTCAAGAAGATGTGGTGGTGGTGATGATGATGATGATGATGAGCCTGACTTCTGCTTTGCAATAACAAAAAGGGTATTTCTTAAATAAAGGGAACAGGCCAGGTGTGGTGGCACACGCCTTTAATCCCAGCATTCAGGAGGCAGAGGAAAGTGGATCTCTGTGAGATCAAGGCCAGCCTGGTCTACATAGTGAGTTCCAGACTAGCTAGAAGACCATGTCTCAAAAAGACCAAAATACATACATAGATACATAAATGGAATGGGAAGTCCCACTTTGTCTCTCCTGAATTTTCTGCTTTGCCCAGTGGAGGAAGGGAATGATGTCACTTCTGAGTATCAGTCCTCTTGAACTTCTACATACGTGTTGAAAAAACATATACACTGCCCTGCCAAATTTATTGTCAGCTGTGCTACTTTCAGAAGTTGCTTCTGATGCACGCCTCTGGCTTGAAATAACCTATGCAAGCCTTCTGTGTGTGCTGCGGGTCCAACCTACGGCCTTGAACATGCAAGAGAAGAGTTTTATCCCTGAGCCAAATCCCCAGCCCTTGCAACAGCTCTTCCAACCTGACTTATCCTTGCTGTGTGCTTAGTGTGAGCCATTTGCAAAGTAACTTTCCCATCACTGGTCTCACTTATCCTCACCTGGACTTCAGCTTTGAAGCACCTCATTTTGCTGTAATCAACGTCTTTCATCGTTCTTACACTGAGTCTTTGTCTCCTCTCCCCCTAGAATCCATGCTTTTCTAAATTACAGTGTTCTTCAGACGATGCCAGAGGAAAACATGGCTCCCCCACCTTTGTAGACCACCTGCTTTCCTCCCAGGGTGGTTTAAAGTATTTGAAAGGTCCAAATGTCAACAGACTTCACCTGAATTTTCTCATTGGCACATGCAGATGTGCGTGAACCATTTACAGCTTAGGCAAGCCCCTGTCTGCTGTGTACTTGAATGTCGCACATCCTTTCTGTTCTGGCCTCTCATGACTCTGAGCTCAGCTGTCCATCACTCAGCACCCTGAGCTCTTCGTCCTTTCTGCTTATGAAGCGCACGTTTTCCGTTTTTCAGCTTTGGGAGCTTTTCACCAGCTGCTCCTCTCTTTCTCCCTGTCCATTCTAGAATGTGGAGTGCTCTTTGGTGATTCCTCCAACAGGAACCTGGCCTCACTCATTCCTCCTGACTGACCTTGAACTCCTCCTTTGGGATTATTATGGCAGGCTGGCTGCTGTGAATACTTAACTTCTATTCAGTCTGGAGTCAGTGTCTACAGGGAGCCAAGGGCATGCCCAGGAGAGCTGTCTGCCCAGCTCCTCCCCAGCATGAGGGAAGCTACAAGGCTCCCGGAGCCGGAAGCCTGCTGTGCACCTCACCTTCCTGCCAGGAAGTGGCTGTGCCTCTGGCCACCCCTCTCTTGGTCCTTCTACCAGATGCATCAGGGAGAAACCTTACCGACCTGCTGGACGTCTTCCTTGCAGATGCAATCTGAAGCCAGTTGCTCCCAGTGGAACTAATCTCAGCTCTCCGGGCTACAGGCAGGCAGCAGACCCTGTTCTAGTTCCGTTTCTCTTGCTATAATAAACTCTGATCACAAGCAATGGAAGGAAGGAAAGGATTTGCTTGGCTAACATTCCCAGGTCTCTGTCCGTTATTAATGGAAGTCAGAGCAGGAACTGAAGCAGAAAGCATGGAGGAATGATGTTCGCCCCAGCTCATGCTCAGTTACCTTCCTTAGACAGCCAGGTCCACCTGCCCATCAATGGGCAGAGAGGGTGGGAGAGACCCCTATGGTTATATCAGAGTCTATCATCCATCCTACAGTAGGCTGGACCCTCCTATAAATGAATTAATAGTCAAGACAATCCCTCATAGATATGCCCACAGACCACTCCTGATAAAGACAATTACCCAGGTGAGACTCCTTTTTCAGATGATTCTAGGTTGTGTGACATTGGTAATTAATACAAACTAGGAGAGACCCCTACGGTACCTTATATCAGAGCGTATCATTCATCCAGTGCATCTCCAGCCAGTGTTGGACAGATTGGGATGCTAACGAGGTGACCAGACTTCTGTTCCGTTGATTTTGTGTGAGGCGCGACAGCCTGACATGCTGTGGACATCTCCTAGGGACAAGACAGTACGGTACCTTATATCAGAGCGTATCATTCATCCAGTGCATCTCCAGCCAGTGCTGGACAGATTGGGATGCTAACAAGGTGACCAGACTTCAGTTCTGTTGATTTTGTGTGAGGCGCGACAGCCTGACATGCTGTGGACATCTCCTAAGGACAAGGCAGCACTCAAACCCTGGGAATTTTCTTTGTCATTAGCTAACGCTGATCAACTACAAAAAGAAAAACTTTACATGTGGCTTCCTCAAGCTGAGTGGGGTCATTGGCTGTGGCATTTGGGGTACCCCTCCAATGGGCCTATCTAGGGGACCTCAAAAGTGTACTTACATTTGTATAAATGCCAGGTATAGTTAAGAAAAGTCTTTGGCTGGTGCCCAAGGAAAAAGGGGAGTAAGTGATTTATTGGCACTGAGAGCCCTAGGCAGAGAGCCAGGGGACGCCAGGAGAGAGGACATTTTAAAGTGTCTGAATTGAAATCCAGTGGACTCTCCTGACGGACTCGGAGCATTTATTCACTGGCCTCTTTCTTGGGGATTTTTTCCTTAGTCTCCAAGGCTAGACTTGAAAATGCTGAACCCAGGATTCCCTTTCAGGCACTTGGGTAGCTCTTGGAGTGGATGGAATCCCGGTGCACTTTAAATTCTGTATCCATTCTGTCAATACACCCCTACCATCATCTAGAAGCCACCTGCAGTCCCGTCTCCAGAACACAGGGATAGTCTCTCTTTTCAGAAAGTCTGACCAAGATGAGACATTATCTAATCTCTTTGCCAAATAACCTTGTTACTTTCATATACTCCTTCAGGTATGAAACACAGATGGCTTAGATCCACACGATCCATGGGCACAAATACAAACTATCCTTTGTAATAAAATTCTTAGCTTGAAGCTTGAAAGATGTGTTACACATAGACTGTCCACTTGCTCTTCGTGAGATCCGTGCGAGGGAGTCATCATCACCTGTGTCAGGGACGGCAGGTCAGAGTGCATGAAACCTCTGCCCTCCCCCAGCATCCTTTGCTCTGGATCTGCCTGCTAAGTTCCATTGCCCGCCCTCTCCCAGCATCCTTTGCTCTGGATCTCCCCTGTTACCTTCCATTACCCACCCTCTCCTGGCATCCTTTGCTCTGGATCGCCCCTGTTACCTTCCATTACCAGCCCTCTCCTGGCATCCTTTGCTCTGGATCTCCCCTGTTACCTTCCATTACCAGCCCTCTCCTGGCATCCTTTGCTCTGGATCTCCCCTGTTACCTTCCATTGCCCGCCCTCCCCAGACTCTGGCAACACGTCCAGCTGCCTTCCAAACTTGCTCACTTAGTCTTGCAGGTTCTCTACCACAGATCTTTCACTTTGGCCCGCTGGATGCAAACTGGGCAGGGCAGACCTCCCCTGCTTCCTGCTGTGCCCTCCCCTGGCCTCCAGCCCTGGCTGCTGTCCCACTTTGTTCTGAGTCCTCAGCTCCAAGCCAGATCCTCTCACTCCCACGCCAAGTCTGAAAACAGTCTGGGCAGATCCCTGGAATCCCCAGTTACCTAGGAGAGGAAGACAGAGACAGGAAATGAGACCATGACGAGGCCAAGGCACTGTAAGTACATGACTCCCCGCCTCACCCCCAGGCGCAGCAGCCACACTCTGAAACACAATGAGGTCCTGCAGGAGTGACCTTGGACAAGCGTCCAAACCTTGCCAAGTCACTGTCTCTCCGCTACTGAAAGGATATAGTGACCCCGCATCTCTTTTCCAACAGCAAATACTGAATGAGCTGTGTGTAATCAGTGTAGACATAGCACTGGGATCTGGGAGCTGTCGTCAGTGCTGACCACCATCAGTATTGTACCGTCGAAGGCTGTAAGTGCTAGAGCTGAGAGTGGAATCCTCGGTTCCCATTTCATTTTTAATAACACATAATTATAAAAAGTATATGATGGTAGACAGAAACAGTCACTAAGTAGTTTTTGGCTAAATATGGAAAATTTTAATTAAGAGCTTACTAGAGGTCAGAAAAATATTACTTGCTCTAAATAAATAACAGCAATTTATATTAGAATTTCTATTTTATTAGACTTACCTGACAGGAAGCTTTCAAGGAAATTCCACTACTGATAGGATATTGGTCTTTGTTGTTACACATGAACACACGTTACTAGATGGACTGGCTTTCTCTGTGGGCTCATGATGACACACTGCAAAAAGTGTCCTGAGGGGCAGGAGTTCTTTTTCCTCTTGCAGATTAATGCTGCAATCACTGCACAGGTATGCAATTAACACCTGCAATTTTGCAGTCACTGCCCTGTCTGAGTGTGGACAATGATGTGGTCGTGTGGGACGCAAAAAGACCACTTCAGGGTTTTCCTGCAGGGATGAATCCCATTAGAGTGCAGGTCCAGAGGCGGGCTTTCAAGGCTGCTCACAATACAGGGTCATTAATTACGCCTGCACTACTGGAACCCACTCAGGACTTCTGGGTTTCCTTGAGCACATGTCTATAGTAGGTTTTTAATTTTCTCTGACGGAAAAATTGGTCGAAGCATTTGTGAGCCCCAGTCTTCATGGGTTTTAATAGATTGTCTTTCGAACAAATTCCTGTGAGAGCCAGGAATTGAACTCAGGCCATCACATGTGAGTGCCTTTACCTGCTGAGCTGTTCTTGAGTGTGATTTCCTGTGGCCATTCTCAATTCAGAACACACTTTCTTCTTGGAGAGGATGATACAGGGTGCTCAAAGTTCTCTTGAGTCAAGGGCAAGAAAAGCTGAGGTGGGTCGTCTACTGAGCGCCACCGCGCCAGGCCAGCTCCTCGGGCTTTCCGTCCTGCTGTGTGAATGGAAGGCCACAGAAGTTGTGGCCTGTACCCACAGTTTCTTGATGATCACCCCCAAAAGCAAGCTTCAATTAATATAGGGGTTCACTGATGTCCTATAAAGCCATGGAATTCCATTTGTTCTTCTTCTGAATTATTATATCGATTTGATCGTACATGTGTGCAAGCCATGGTGTGCACGTGGAGGTCGAACGACAACTTGGGGGGACTATTTTCCCCTTTCACTGTGTGGGCCCCGGGGATAGAACTCAGGTGGCCAGGCTTGGCAGCAAACCCTTGACCCTCTGAGCCACCTCACTGGACCTTGGTCCCTTTCTTCCTACCCTGCTATCCAGTGTAATCACATCATTAAACCCAATGGCTTTCTCTGTGGACTCAGCAGCACACTCTGGGTAGGTAAATTCTAGAATGACTGCACAAAGTTGTCTGCGTGATCAGTGTAGGTAGTTTTGCAGTAGCTTCCTGGGAAGGTTAGTAAAAACCAAAGTAGCAGCAGTAACAGCCTTGGGGTGACTTCCGGGTTGGCCTGCAGTAACAGATCCTGTGACAGTGCATAGCCCAGAGGTAAGCTTTCAACACAGCCTCCCACAGTGCATCAGGGTCTGTCAGCTAATTCATCATGCATGCTCCAGTGCAAGTCTGTTTTTCTCAATAACCTGCCTTGTGAGATCTCCTTTCCGAGCTGGTTGCCCCCTGGCCCAAGGCCAGCTGCTGGGAGCAACTGGACTGTTTGCTTTCTTGTTCACATTTGGTGGGACAGACCATCTCTTCCTATCAAGATCAGGAGACTTCCCATCTATTTCCTAAATCTCCCCTGCACATCTCATTGGTTGGAGTTGAATCACTAGCATTAGAAAAATATAGAGTCAAGTGGGTTAGGCCCAGATTCGTAAACCAGTCACTGAGGCAGAGAACAGCGTTGCTGCGCCTGAGGAACCTTGCTCAAGGTCCAGCACTGAAGCTGGGTACTCAGCATTCACTAGACACCAGGACCTTCAGGAAGTTTAGAAAGAAACTGGAGGTTAGTGGGATGCCAGGAGACCAGAAGCCTCCACTGTGCTTAATAAACTTAGGGTTCTTTTTTAGATTTTTAATTAAAATATTTTATTTTTATGTATATGAGTGTATTATCTGCATGTATATAAGTGCACCCATGTCATGCAATGCCCATGGAGGTCAGAAGAGGGTGTTGGATCCCCTGGAACTAGAGTTAGGATGGTTGTTAGCCACCATGTGGGTGCTGGGAATCAAACCTGGGTCCTCTGCATGAACAGCCAGTGCTCTAACCACTGAGCAATCTCTGCAGCCCCTCTTTTGGGGCTTCTTGGCATTATTACTGGCACAGGTAAACAACGACTTCTTTCCTTGGTCCCTATCCCCAGTCTGGTCAGTATTTCAAGTTCTGGTTCTATTTCCATCACAGCATTTATCACTTATATATACATCTATTTGATTGTGCATTTGGTCTGTTTTCTCCACCAGGAAACAATCACCAAGCAATATAAGAACACTGTCTATCTCATGTGCCACTGTGGTGCTCAGCTATAAAATAATGCCCAGAATACAGTAGACGCTAAATAGAAGTTTGATGAATGTGTGAATGGATGCATGCATGCGTGAGCAAACAGGAATAATGGCTAGCGCCACGCAAAGCCAGGAGATATGTCGGGGCCACTAACGGCTGCTCTAAGTAGAGTGAGACTGAAAGAAAACAAAAGACAAAGAGACCCTCCTTCCTGCCCAGGCCTCTGCCCAGGCTGGGGTCCTGGCAAGATATGGACAGTCAAACTCATTCTACCAGAGCCCCTGCAGAGTGTGGCACAGCTAGGGTGAGGCTGTGGAGGGGGCTCCCCTTCTTTGAAGATAGGGAAGCTACATATGAAGATGACACCAAACCCAGGAAGGACCCTGGGGCAGCAGGAACACTTATCCCAGAGGGACACACAAAGCCCTGGACACTTACTCGGACTCCAGTCATGTATGACCTCCGTCTACTCTCCTTTCTAAAACTGCCAGTTTCACCAAGGCCTGGATGAGATGTCAGAGAAACACAAATACACAGTGCACATGCTGTGGGCCTAAACCAACTGACCTCCCTGAATGCACCGAAGACGTGACAGAGTCATTATACACTGGCTGCTCGGGACACAAGGACCCCCTCCAAAACTACCATGCTTTGCACATGGCTGACAGAGATGCACTGGCCACTGACCACGTTGGACTTACTGGTGCTTTGGAAAGCAGCCCCCCAATCTCTGCAGAGGGGAAGATTAGCAGTAGCAGCTTATAGCTGGAGACAAAGGGAGCTGTCGTGAGAGTGCACAGCACTGCAGCGTGGGGGATATGGAACTTGGTTCCCCTGTCTACCCTAGTGTGGTGATGGCTCTGGAATTCTTTTTTATACATGTCATACATATTTCCTGCTCACCATTATTATTCTAGATACAATGTGTGGATTTCATTCTCAAGAACAAAGCACATTGCTGGCCCTGTGCCTCCTGGCCAGTACCCAGGGTTTTCTAGAATACTGCTCTGCAATTTTCAAGTAGAAAAATTGGTGTCTGTGAAGGAAACAGAGAACTCTCTACCTTTAAAGCAGTATTTCTGGGGCTGGAGAGATGGCTCAGCAGTTAAGAGCACTGGCTGCTCTTGCAGAGGACCCGGTTTTGATTCCCAGTACCCACATGGCGGCATTTTTGTGTGGAGGTATGTATATGCATGTGCGTGCGGGAGCACGTGTGCATGGGCATGTGGAGGCCTGAGAACACCCGCAGATGTTCTTCCTTAGACGCTATTCACCTTCTTTGACACAAGGTCTTTTCCCAGCTGGGAACTCACCAAGTGAGCTAGCTAGCTGACTGCCCAGGGCTTCCCTGGGATCCTCTGGCTCCATCTCCTCAGCACTGGGACTAGATGTGTGTACCATCATGCTTGGCCTTTTTTTACATGAGTTCTGGGACTCAAACTCAAGTTCTCATGCTGACAAAGCAAGCACTTTACCCACTTGAGTTATCTCCCCAGCCTCCAAAAACAAGTAATTGAGGCATGGAACCTTGACTCCCAGGATGGGATGAAGCTGCTTAAGTAATTGCCTCACACAAATATGAAATGTGTATGCTTAAACACTGATAAGAGGGGAGGTCAAGACTCTTCGTTCTTTGCTTGGGGGGTTGTCATTGGGGGAAGTAGTATTCACCAGGCAAGAGGCAAATAAGTATTCGAAGAATGTGCTCAGAAACATGTCCTGTCACCACATCTGTGCCAGGCGAGAACCTCAGAGGGAGCCAAGAGAAGGAAGAAAGCTGAGGAGAATGCAAGAACACTCCATTTCGCCCTGAGCAATGTGTTTCAATGTGCTTCGTGCCCCTAAAAATATTCACAGTGAAAGAGCGACCTCCTCTGGTCACGCGGAGGAAGTTCAAGATGTTCATTTAACCAGTCTCAATTCAAGCTTCGATGATGGATGAATTGCTGTATTGGAAAAGAACTGCATTCAACATTTATAAATCTGGCACCGTGCACTAAAATAAACCCCACAAACCAGCAAAACCCACTCTGAGGCAGTGTTCTGAGGGTGAAGACGTCCCCCAGAATCGATGAGAAATTAGAATTGAATAGGATCTTGCTCACAGTCAATCTGTTCCCTTTCACGGTGGTTTTCTTCCCTATTAAAGGAGGCTCAAAATCATCCTCTCACGGAGAAACTACTACCCCAACACAGGAGGCAGAAGTCGAAAGGACAACTCGTTCTTCCAAAGTGGCGGGGAGAGGCCCAGGAGGTCTCTGTGCTGCTCCCCCTCCACGCAGGCCTGGTAGCATGGCTCCAGTGCTGGGTTCACATACTTGGGAAACTCCGGAGCAGAACACTAGCAGTCTGTCTTTTAGCTATAAGGTGGGCACCGCAGCGTCTACTCTCCGCTCTGTCCAGAGTATGAAGCTCTAGAAGGGTGGGCAAAGCTCCCTATGTCAGGCCTCTTCCTGCGCGGTGGCTGTTCATGATGCACTGAGTTTTACATTTAGTATCTTTGCGCTAGTTCTGTTTTAATGTGTAATCTTTTAAAAGCTGACGATAACCTTTTAAAACAATTTTCATTTCGGTGAAACATTGGGCTAGGGGGTAATCCAGAGGTACAGCTTTTCCTTCACCACATAAGGCCCTGGGTTTCATCCTAGCCACTAAAAATGAAGTGTAGCATTAAATTTGCATTTTAAGCACCAGTACATGTACATTTTGGCAGCCGCAGTGCGGTACAACCATCACGCACTACCCATTTCCAAAATGTTCATCATCTCAAACAGAAGCTCGGTGCATGTAATAGTTAACTTCAGTGGTCAACTTGACAGTCTAGAACGCCTAGGAAGGGAGTCTCAGTGAGGCACAGCTTTCATCAGGTTGGTTTGTGGCACATCTGTGAGCCATTTTTCTTAGTTGGGTGGATGGAGGCAGGAAGACCCACCCTAAGTGTGGGCATTTCCCAGGCTGGGCCTGGAACTGTGTAGAGCAAGAAAACCGAGTAAGAAGACTGCCTGATTCGCTTCCTCTTTGCTCTTGGATGCCCTGTGACCAACTGCTTGAGTTCCCACCTTGACTTCCCCTCAGTACCCCAGAATTATAAGCCAAATAAACCCTTTCGCCCCTAAGTTGTTTTTGGTTTGGGTTTTGAAGAAATGAGAGTTGGGGGCTGGGGAGATGGTTCAGCGGTTAAGAGCACTGGCTGCTCTTGCACAGAACCCAGGTTCGATTCCTAGCACCCACATGGTAGCTAACAACCATCTGTAACTCCAGTTCCAGGGGATCCGACACCCTCTTCTAACCTCGGTGGGTTGCGTGACACGGATGCACCTACCTACATGCAGGCGATACATACATACATATAAAGTAAAATAATACATTTAAAAAAAGAAAAGAAATGAGAGCTGGGTGTGGTAATAGGTTTCTGTGAGTCTGAGGCCAGCCTGGTCTACATAGTGAGTTCCAGGCCAGCTGGAGCTACAAGGAGACCCTCTTTCCCGGCATGAGACATTTCTGTTATTGACCTGCCCAGAAGGAATCTTCTTAGAGAGTTCTAGTGGTGTCCATTGTGTTCCATGTGCTCTCTGAGCATTACTTCAAGAACTTAGATAAACTGAATTTTTTTTTTAATAAACCAGCACATGATGGGCAAAAGAAAGAGAATTAAGTGCACACATTCAAAGTGCTTGGAATTGTGCCTGGCACATCACACACAACAAGTTAATGTTACTGACTGGATTACTGATTCTATTATTAGGGTTAAATAACATGGATTCCTCCTGGAGAATAGTGCTCAATTGTAGTGGAAGATAATGTGTCCATCAGTTGAGGATGTCCATCCTTCAAAATTGAGGAGAGGGCTTGAGGTCATTGTTGACTGGACCCATCCTGACCATGTCTGAGGGAGGATGTCTTTACCCAGGAAGCATACTGTCTGACCAAGAGCAAGTACGTGGCATGTGCCTGGTGGCGGTGCTGGTATCGAAAGTCTGCTCTCCTTCCTAGTTTTTCTTCTTGTTTTCATTCCAGGCTCACTAACAGAATTATAAATTCATTTTCCCAGTTGAGAAGATTTACCCACACTACGTTCACAATGGATATATTTTCTAAAACACTGAATTAGTTAAGATTTAAATAGTAATTTGGATTTCGGTGTTGTGTGTACCTGAGCAGAGAGGGACAACAGGATGTCCTATGGAGCCTCTGGAATGCCCTACTTCTGCAAATCAATCGACTGGCGTTTTACTTCAGCTTCTGTGTGTTTGGTTACTGTGAGCATGCTCAGAAAGTGAATCATCTAATAGGTGACCCAGCAAGTTGTGCTTCTGAGTCACGAAGGAATTCACTAAGGCATCGCAGAGGTGACACCTCTTCCCACGCCAAACCTTTGCTACTACAAGCCCAGCTGCTCCTAGGCCCTCAGCTGCTCCTGGGCGCTCAGCTGCTCCTGGGCGCTCTCTTGATAGCTCTGTGTCACACTCATTCATCTGCACCATCACACTGGGCTGTGAACTCCTTAAGAACATTCATCATAGTCCCTGAGTCATGGGTGGGTGAGGGTTAATACAGGAGTAGGAGAAGAGCAGACAGAAAGATTGTAAGAACCAGGGTTGGTCCATGGACCTAGGGAAGCAGAGGCTTTCAGGCCGCTGGAAGCTGCCCATGTGAACTTGTGGCAATGGTGGCATCGAGCACAGGACCCAGGTCAACTCAGTCAGACAAGGGCCCAGAGTGGAGTGAGGGAAATGTGCAATGGGCCGGCCCTAGCCTGGGAACCATTAGAGACTGGTTACAGCTGGGTGAGGAAGAGTAGACCTTCCTTAAGATCTCCAGACAGGCTGACTAGAATCCAGTGGATGAACTTGCCCAAAGGACATCTGGGTAAAATGCTCGACTGGATAGGAGTTAACACATATGGCAGAATACGTGAGGCCCAGTGAGGAGGGTGGGGGTGGGGGAGGGGCCTGAATTTGATTAAAAACTGTTGTATGAAATGTACAAAAGTTCAACAATAGTAAAAAAAAAAAAAAAATCATCCTTCTTGGGCATGTGGTTTTCATTGTAGGAAGTGTGGGTGGATCGCCTGATACATCCTTAGCCGGCATATGTGGGTGGATCACCTGATACATCCTTAGCCGGCATATGCCAACTGATAACCGGACTATAGTGATGATTGAGTGGGGTTCATCAAAACCTAACGTGTGCACACTGACAAATTCTGCCACTCAACGTGTACTTAGTGGAACCTTGAAAGTGCGCTCAAGAGATGTGGATAAAGATGCAGCTTAGGGACCAGGGAGGTAGCTCAGTCAGTGACACGCTAGGGGCCGGGGAGATAGCTCAGTCAGTGACACACTAGGGGCCGGGGAGATAGCTCAGTCAGTGACACACTAGGGGCCAGGGAGATAGCTCAGTCAGTGACACGCTAGGGGCCGGGGAGATAGCTCAGTCAGTGACACACTAGGGACCGGGGAGATAGCTCAGTCAGTGACACGCTAGGGGCCGGGGAGGTAGCTCAGTCAGTGACACGCTAGGGGCCGGGGAGGTAGCTCAGTCAGTGACACGCTAGGGGCCCGGGAGATAGCTCAGTGATGTGCTTGCTACACAAACAAGCACCTGAATTCAGACCCACAGAAAAGCCAAGAACACAGCACAGGTCTGTAATCCTAGCACTGTGGTGAAGGACTTGGGAGGATCCTGGCCAGCTAGTCTAGAAGAATCAGTTAGTTCCAGGTAGAAATCAATAGAAGACGACATCCAGTGTTAATAGAGATATCCTAGACAGCCCTCCCACCACTTCCACTGTAAAGATAAAAGAGGCCTATGTCTATCTGGCTTCTGTACATGCTTGTTTAAAGTTTGTACATGTTATGCACAAAGGTGAACATGTACACCTGTATACACACACGTACACATACACAAAGATGCAATTTAGCATTGTTTAAATCCTGTGAGATCTACACATCCATCAGTAAAATGGATAAACAACCCATAATATACCCATTCTATTGCAAACTAGTGAGCAATTTAAAAGAATAAAAATTCTAAGGTGCTAACACAGGAAAATCTCTAAACCATGTTGTTAGGGTGGTAGAGACGCCCGAGGAGACGTCTAGGCATGAAGAAGCCCTGCAGAGCATCAGTGGACGTGCGGTCTGTCATCGCCAGGGAGTTTATTCAGCCACAAAGAACGAACTTGTGGCATTTGCAGGAAAACTTTGAAGTAGAGATCATCATGTTGGGTGAAAAGAGCCAGACTCAGAAAGACAGACATCACGTGTCTCCCATAGTCGAATCTCCAAGAGAAATGGATGTGGAAGTAGATGGGGGCTGTGTGAGAACAGGAAGGGGACAGGGGACATGAGAGGGGACATGAGGGGGGACAGAGGGTGAACACGATCACACATGTAGAAATGTCGTGATGAAATCCATTAAACAATATATGCTAATACAAAATGAAAGAGAGAATGTTGCCAGTCCTCAGAATTCTCTCCTGCCTTTGCCCAATCCCTAATCCCCTTTAACTCTCCAGAATTAATCACTATTCTGACTTTCTACGCATTTTTTTTTTTAACTTTATACAATAAGGATCCCATAGTATTTTTACACTGTATCTTTGAAATCTCTGCAGGAATCTCACAGTTCATTTTCACTGTTGTGTGGGGCCCCACTGTATGCATATACCACTACCACAGATTGAATTCTTCTGGCCCCCAAATTGATACATGGATAACTGGGTCCCCAGTCTGATGGCATTTGTTAGGGTAGCCTTTGGAGGAGTGACTACGTCATGAGGTTGGAGCACCGGTGAGTGGAATCAACGCTCTTACAGAAACATCCTGGAGAGCAACCTCACACCTTCCATCACAAAGATAAAAAGATGTCTGTGAACCAGGGAACTGGACCTCACCAAACACTGAATCTGTTAGCACCCTCAAGAGCTTCCCAACTTCTAGATCTGTAAGTGAATCTTGTTCAAGCTGCCCAGTCCGGGCACTTTCATCACAGCTGTCCACATCGGTTAAGAGGTCATTTCTTATGCATCTGCTTTGCTCTTCATAGACAATACCCTTCCAAGTTTATCTCACATGGTACAGCAATTACAATATTACAATTGGTACAATATGGTAGAGCAGTAGACCTGGTGGTACGTCAGTCACTCCTGGAAACACTTGACCTTATCCGTCAGAGCTGAACACAGCCTGCTTTCGAACCCAGCGATTCTGCTCCAGTGCACACACGTGCACACATGCACTTGTTACCAAAACAGTTTCATATGTTCCCACATGGAGCTTTTTATGGTCGGAGATTCTCATTTCTTGGCAGAGCCCTTCTGGGAGCAATTGAATAGCAGGGTTGTTTGCTACTTTGTGTTTGCAATGATTTTCAAACTCCTAAAGTGAAACCAGAACAATCTAGTCATAACTATTTTTTGAGACATGATCTCAAAATTGCCCTCTCAAAACAATCGTGATTATTTTGTACTTAAAGTATACATTTTTAAAACTAGATTTTTGAAACATTCTTGAAATTTTAACTTATTAAAATAAGAAATGTCTTTGTAACTCTTGTTTTGAATACTGAGAAAAAACAGCTGTATGTGCGTAGGTTTTTTTTCTTGATGCTCAATTTCTGGTTTGATTAAAACTGCCTTTAGGATAAAGATGTTCCCTAAATTACTATTTTAGCACACATAACATATGGAACAATTTCTTCGTCTTTAAAATAATCTTCTGTGGAACAGGAGGTTTGAAAATCACTGTGTGAATATCTTTCTTCACAATTATTTTAACTGCTGACATTTTTAATTCACTTTAGTAGGGACCTTATATTTTTTAAGTTAATGAAGTGGATTTCAGGTGCTGTTAGCAGTAATTTAAGATGACAATTCAGTCATTAGTGGGGCTAATTATTAAATGAGAAACTCACTGTAATACTCAAACTCATAATGAAATAAAATCTTGAGTCCAATTGCTACATGAGGACTGCGAGCTGGGTGTTTGCAGCTCTGTAACGAAGTGCTGTGTAGCCAGGCTGCTGACATGATGGTGCTTGTCAGCTCAGTGATATGCACGGGGTACTGAAGTTTAATGTACCTGGTCACTCCCGGTCAGGGTTCCTTGCTAAATCACAAAACATATAAAGCATTTGCTGCTTGGTTTCTCCAGCAGCGTTTCTAATTATAAATGTCACTCTGATTTATTTGAATCTCGAATAGCAGGTGTTTTAGTTTGCTTACAATTGGTGTGATAAAAAACCTGACCAAAACCAACTTGGGGAGGAAAGCATTGATTACCAGCACAGCCCGTCATCAGTGGAAGCCAAGGCAGGAACTCAGGACAAGAGCCTGGAGCACAGACCATGGAGGAATGCTGCTTACTGGCTTTCTTCCCTCGCCCATGCTCAGCCTTTGTTACATAACACAGGCCCACCTGCCCAGGGGTGGCACCACCCACAGTGGGCTGGGCCCTCCCACATCACTCAACAATCAAGAAAATGCCCCACAGACATGGCCACAGGCCAGTCCAATGGAGGCAGTTCCCCAATTGAGGCTCCCTCAACCCAGGTGTGTCAAGTTGACACTAAAGCTATCCAGCACAGCAGGTGCAGTAATTGTCATGATTATTATAAACTAAGCCAGGATTGATGCTGCTATCAATGTTCTTGTAGCCTCATTCTGGTAAGCAAGGCGTCCACTTCTTCGGGTGTCTTCCTGGAGTGATAAAACTTAAATGTCCATCAATCGGTAATAAGCGAAATGTACCTTAGGCACACAGTGGGAACATTTGAAAATAAGAACAAAGAGGCTTGGTATGTGCTAAGATGTGGATGAACTTCAAAAATGCTGTTCTAAGTGGAAAAAGGCGGGCACAGAGAATGAGTCCATCCACACAAAATAGCCATGGAAGGCAAATTTATAATGACAGAAAGCAGATTAGGAGCCGCTCAGGGCTGGAGGTGGGAAGGAAGCGAGAGTGAGGTGGACGGGTTTCTGCCTGATGTGATGGGACTGGCCAGACTTAGAAGCAGATGGTGTCATAAACCTGTAATGACGCTGAAAGACTGGATTACCCGCCTCACTGGATGTGGCTCAAGCCGGTTTGAATGAGGTGTCCTCCAGAGGCTCCACTCTTTGAACACTTGGTCAGCCGGTGGCAGGGTTTTAGAGAGGTCATGACATCCCTAGGAGGCGTGGCCCAGCTGGAGGAAGCACCAGGCGCCAGCTATGAGTTCAGAGCCCGGCCCATTTTGACTTTGTCTCTGCTTCCTGTGCCTGCTTGAAAACAAGAGCTTTCGACCCGACTTGCCTCCTGCCACGCCTCCCCACCATGATGGACTTTGAGCCTTCTGAAACCGTTAATTCCAATAAACTCCTCCTTCAATAAGTTGCCTTGATCATGGTGTTTTATCACAGCAACAGAAAAGTAACTAAAACAAGGCATATTGATGCAAAGTATGCTCAGAAATAGCTGCTTACAAAAATAAAAATGACTTTTGACCTGAGCTGGGCCATCACAGGTTAGCTGTAGGTTAACATCTGTGCACGCAATTCCTTTTTTCCTGTCTGCTCCAAAGTTCTACTGTAGTGAGGCATAGGCACACACCTATACCACCAGCACTCAGGAGGCTGAGGTAGGAGGATCAGCAAGTTCCAAGCTAGCCTGAGCTACATAGATTTCAAAAAGTCAAGGGCTGGCGTGTAGTCCAGTGGTAGAAAGCTTGCTTAGCATGTGCAAGGCCCTAGGTCCTATCCCAAGACCAAATACATTGCTAGGAGCTGCAGAGATGACTCAGCAGCTAGGAGCACTTACTGCTTTTCCAGAGGACCTAAATTTGTTTCTAGCATCCACCTTTCATTCGGAAGCTCACAGCCATCCGGAATTCCACTGCCAGAGGATCTGATGCCTTCTGGTTTCCACAGGCACCTGAACACACGTGTGCATACACACACAGAGACACACATGAATACACATAAATAAAAAGAAATCTTTAAAAATTATTTCTAGGGGCTAGAGAGATTGCTCAGTGGTTAAAAAGCACTGGATACTCTTGTAGAGGACCCAGGTTCAGTTTCCTGTACCCACATGGCAGTAACAACCATCCATTAACTCCAGTTCCAGGGGACGATGGGATCAGATGCCCTCATCTGGCCTCTATGGGCATTGCATGACACAGGTACACTTACATATATGCAGGCAAAACACTCATATGCATAAAATATAGTTGTTTCTAACATTTTATTATCTGCATTTTCATATGTTAAAACACCTATGCAAAAAATAAAAACAAAAACAGAAAGACATCCATCTAGCTGATACATCAGGAAGTCTAGGCTACGGTATTATAAAGACATACAACTTTTTATAAATGAATCCAAAGGGAGCAGAATTGGTTCACAAGGATTTCTTTTTAACTTTCTTCCTCCTCTGCCTTCACAAGTTTCCCTCTCCATCTGGGATCCAAAGGAAACCTTTAGGAGCCTAAAGCAGGGTGCATGGCTTCAGCTTGGAGTCTCCGGTACAGAGAATAATCTACATCGGGGTAACAGGGTCATGTGGAGGGACAGGATGGGTTGGAGGAGCTGTGTCAGAGAGGTGTGGTGGGTTGCTGGGACCTCCAGGGCCATCTAACTTTGCCTCTAGTCTCAGTGGGACAGGGTCACACAGAGTCCAGGAAGTCACCAGGTGCCACAGCTCCTGACCCACAGAAACTTGGAAAGCCAGTGGGTTAGGTGGCTCACAATTGGAGGGTGCGGTCCATCATGGCAGGGGAGGCACAGTGGCAGGAACATGAGGCAGCTGGCTGTAACATCCACAATCAGCAGAGACAGTGCGGGTGCTCAGCTTGCTTTCTTTTTTAAATATATTTATATCTATTTGAGAATGTCATACATACATACAATGCGCGTTGATTATGTCCACCCCATTCCCTCCTCTTACTGAGTCTAACTAGTGCTACCTGTATGCTAGGTGGCTCACAATTGGAGGGTGCGGTCCATCATGGCAGGGGAGGCACAGTAGCAGGAACATGAGGCAGCTGGTTGTAACATCCACAATCAGCAGAGACAGTGCAGGTGCTCAGCTTGCTTTCTTTTTTAAATATATTTTTATCTATTTGAGAATGTCATACATACATACAATGCGCGTTATGTCCACCCCATTCCCTCCTCTTACTGAGCCTAACTAGTGCTACCTGTATGTACAAGTGTGTGGAGTTATTCATTGGGTCACACCCCTGATTCATTCCCCCAGCATCATCCACTGCCAAGAGTTCCTCAGCTAGGGCTAGAGTCTCAGGAATCCCACCCTGATCCATGCTGGAATGTTGGCTGACTTGATCGTGGGCAGGTCTGGGGCAGGCAGTCACAGCCACTTTGAGTTCATGAGTGCGACATCCCTTCACGTCGGGAAGGCACTGTTTCCCAGCTGTCCTCCTTGACCTCTGGCTCTGACATTCTTCCCACCCCCTCTTCTGTGATGTCCCCTGAGCCTTCAGGGAAGGGCTGTTTGCAGCGGATATGGTTCATACAGAAATTCACAACTGACAACGGGGGAACACTGAGCTCTAAATCCGACATCTGTAGCTCACTCTTGACGGGCTTTCTCTGTTCTCGGCTTTCCCTGTCTCTTTACCAGAAACATTGATCTTGATGTCATCCTTCCAGAAACCCCGAGTGCGCCCCAGCCTCAGGATGTTGTGCGGGCCACACCTAGAAGCCTAGAAAGGCACCACAGGGCCCTGGTGAAGTGTGCGGACTCCAGCCCTGGGCCTGGCTCTCAGGTGAATCACCTGGCTGTGTGTGATGCATTTTTAGCAGTTCATATCCCTGTGCCTTTGTTTCCCTATCTATATCATGGGGATAGTAACCTTACTTAACAGAGTAGGGTTGTGCGAGGGTCAAATAAATTGATGTTTTAAAAAACACTTAGGAAAATTTCATGTGAAATTAAAGCGTGGGCCTCCCAGTGAGGTCCTCTTCAGCCCGTCCTTCCCTGCCTTCTTGCTAAAGGCCGTGGGCTGTGCAGACTGAGAAATAAAAGACCCTTGAACTTGTGACACTTACTTTCTGGTGGAACAAGACCTGAAGGTGATCACTAACCCCAGTCAGCCCAGCCCAGCCCGTAGCAGGCAATCCTTGCTGAAGAAAGGAAGCCGGAGGAAGGGGATGGGGCGCGGGCCGGAGAGCACTTTGCTGCCTGCAGGGCCAGGTTGGGCAGCCCAGGAGCCAAGGGCAAGGCACCTTCTCCATGCCAGAGCAGAGCCAGCGTGTGCCTGGCCTGTGTAACGGCATTCAAGGGGTCAGAGTCATGTGGAGCTGTGTCAGAGTCGTGGGCAGCATGGTAGAAGTCTAGGGCCTCCAGGGCCATCTAGCTTTGCCTCTTGTCGTCTCAGTGGGACACGGTGACACAGACTCCAGGAAGTCGCCAGTTGCCACAGTTCCAGACCCACAGAAACCTGGGTGAATAGTGGGTTATTTGGATCCACTGGTTCTTAGTAATATGTTGTTTGCATAGGTCGTGAAGAGGGAGCTGTGGGGGTGATGCCCTCTGCCTGGCATTGCCAGACTCCAGGAAGTCGCCAGTTGCCACAGTTCCAGACCCACAGAAACCTGGGTGAATAGTGGGTTATTTGGATCCACTGGTTCTTAGTAATATGTTGTTTGCGATAGGTCGTGAAGAGGGAGCTGTGGAGGTGATGCCCTCTGCCTGGCATTGTGGGATTGCTGTGGCCGCTGCTTGAGAATGGGCAGAGAAGGAAGCAAGTCATCCCACAGCCAGGAAACCATTGTAAAGGCTGGGGAAAGGGAG
>NW_008338533.1:4394887-4403906 GCF_000622305.1 Nannospalax galili | reverse complement strand
TTCTTTTTTTAATTGAAGCAGAGTTTCCCAGACAGCTGGTCAGTTACTCATATGAACTCACAGCAATGGTGACAGCATGCACAAGTCCCGTGTAAGCTCAAACCAGACAAAAATCCCAGCACAGACATGGGGAAGTGGGTAGGAAACCCTAACCCACCCAAGGAAATTTTGGCAACCAATGGCTGCTGGGCGGGGCAGAGACTGTTTCTTTCAAGAATGGGACTCTTGGTAGATTAACCAGGCTCCCTCCAGTGGATGGAGCACGGACCCACACTGAAGGACATTTGACAATAGAAATAAGACTCTATAGGTATATATGTATATACTTCATAATGTATAAATATAATACTTTATAGATTTACTGTCTACTACTATACCACCCTGAACACGCCCAATCTCATTTCCCTTTTTATTAATAAGCATATGTTAATTGTACAAAATAATGGGCTTCACAAGAACTTTTTCTTGTACATAAAATGTACTTTAATCATATTCCCAACAGGATTTCTCTCTTGTTCTCCCCCCCGACACACAGGCTCCCTTCTTCTGGTCAAACAGTCCTCCCATCCTGTTTCATGACTTGTGCTTAAAATCTAGATTCCACACATGACAGAAAATACAGCATTTGTCTTTCTGAGTTAGTTATTTCACTTAGCACGACTGTTGGGTCCGAGGTTCGGGAATGATTGGAGACCACTCACCAAAATTCGAAATTTAGAAAATTTTATTGAAAAGCATTCCAATTCTTGAATGACTGGTCGGGCACAGACCCCAGGAGCCAAAGAATGGAGTCCTGCCTCTACCAACAATGAGCCAGGGTGGGGGGAGGTGGGGGTGTTACTGGGTACTCTTGAAAAAGCCCTAGCAAACTGGGCGACCTTTGAATTGATTGGACAACTCTGAATTCCTTGTTTTGGGGGAAATTTCATTGGTTATAGTCACGGTCAGCCGCCTGGAATGTCTCAGTTTTTCCTTTTACTGTAGGGTGCCCCTATCGGCCTCTGAATGCCCTTTTATGGTCAGGAATTTCGGTTGGTTTCGGTTAGACTCAGGTAAGCAAGGCGTGTCCGGCCTTGCCTAATCTTAGTCCGCAGTGTGGGGCAAAGGAGACTTACAGTTTCTAGGAACAGAGACAGGATGACAAGATGGAGGCTGCTAAGAATGGAGCCAGTGTGACCTGGGTCTTTCAACAACGATCTCCAGTTCCACCCACTTTCCTTCAGTGCCATAATTTTGTTCTTATTGCTGAATAAAATTCCATTGTGCAGGGCTGGAGAGATGGCTAAGTGGTTAAGAACACTGACTGTTCTTGCAGAAGACCCGGGTTTGAATCCCAGCACCCACATGGCAGTTAACAGCTGTCTGTAAGTCCAATTCCAGGGGATCCAACAGCCTATTCTGTCCTCTGAAGGCATTGCATGACATGGGTGCACTTATCTACATGCAGGCATAACACTCATACAAATAAAATAAATATTTAAAAATTCCATTGTACATATATACTGTATATATTCATTTTGTTTATCCATTTCTCTGTCAATGGATGTCTAGACTGGTTTCATATCTTGACTTGTGTGAATAGTGTAGTGATAAATGTGGATTTGCAAGTATTTCTGTGATATGTCGACTTAGAACCCTTTTGTACATCCCAGGAATGGGAGAACTGGTCCATAGGAAGGCACTACTTTTAGTTATTTGAGAATCTCCACGCCATTGGCACAGGGGCTATACTAATTGCAAGGTTATTTTTTTTATTGAACTTTTTTAATTCCATACATTTCCCAATCAAATCCTGATCCCCTCTCCCAGAACTAGACAAAACCCTGCTGTTGAGGAAGGGACATACTTGGGGTCCAGGACTTGAAACAATGCTGTGGAAACTGTCCTGGAAGCCTTCTAACAGAAGTTTGGCTATCACACTGCAAGATTACTTTTTACATTGTGTGTGTGTGTGTGTGTGTGTGTGTGTGTGTGTCTCATGCCACATCAGGTCCCCTGGTACTGGACTTATAAACAGTTGCTAGCCACCATGTGGGTGCTGGGAATCAAACCCAAGTCCTCTCAACCAATGCTCTTAACTGCTGAACCACTTCTCCAGCCCCTAATTAAAAGACTTAATGATAGAAGAAAATCGGAGGACAGGGTTATATGGGAACTCTGTATTCGCTGCTTAATTTTCTGTAAACCTGTATCTGCTCCCAAAGGGGGAGTCTAGTAATTAAACACAATCGCGGTTTCCTATACAGCTGATACTTACTGAGTCACAGCCCTACCATTATTAGGAAGTATGTTGATCCTGAGGGCTCTCACCATCTTCCCCCGCAGAGGTAGAGGAGGTGCTTTGAATGCAAGCCCTGCCCTATTCGCTGCTTAATTTTCTGTAAACCTGTATCTGCTCCCAAAGGGGGAGTCTAGTAATTAAACACAATCGCGGTTTCCTATACAGCTGATACTTACTGAGTCACAGCCCTACCATTATTAGGAAGTATGTTGATCCTGAGGGCTCTCACCACCTTCCCCGGCAGAGGTAGAGGAGGTGCTTTGAATGCAAGCCCTGCCCTTGGGGCTGATCACCCAGGCAGCAGGAAACCTTTCTTTTTCCAGTGCTTCTCCATTGCCTTCAGATCCAAACGCTGCTTTCACACTGCTGGTCTCCTACTTGGGTGTTCTTCAGCGCAATCACGGTAATCCTCTCTTCGTCACCTGACTCCTTCTAATACATTAAGGGCATACCAGATGACATCCCAGGCTGGTGTCAGGAAGAGAAACATCATCCCCCTCGGGAGCCTCAGGGTCCTAGGTGTGGGCTGGGCAATGTCACACAAGAACCAGCCTGCTGCACCTGCAGAGAGCCTGCCAGGTACCCCAAGCCTGACACCGGGAGTCCCAGAGCAAAACGATCTCCAGAGGAGGAGGAAAGGAAAGGCAGGAATCCACTGGCTCAGCCTCACCTCCCATACAGCACCACCACAGGGGCACTCAGCGTTCACCTCAGGAGGCCCTGGGGCCATTGTGTATTCAAAAATAACAGAAGGTAGTCTAGCTTCAGCTGGGGTTGGTTCTATTAGGCTCCTCTGTAACTGGGACCAGGGTTAAAAATCACACTTCCTCATCAGCCTCAGAGGAATTCTTCCAACACATACTTGTTTACTAAAGTCTTCTTCCCTTCCCAATGTTAGAAATAAAAATCCAAGGTCCAAGGACCCCACCAATACTCACAAAAAACATGCGGCAAAGTAAAAGTAACTTGGCTTATATGGTCAGTCAGATCCAGCAAGCATAATAAATAGATAGCAAATGGTTTAAAGAGACGAATTTTAAAAAGAAATACTAAACGACAAAACGAAGACACAGTTTAACTATTTCAGTATGGAAAAAGGCTCTCCAAAGGCAGAAACTACTTTTTAAAAGATTGATAGCTTTACAGGCTGGAGAGATGGTTCCAAGAGCACTGGCTGCTCTTGCAGAAGACCTGGGTTTAGTTCCCAGGACCCACATGACGGCTAACAACTACCCATAGCTCCAGTTCCAGAGGATCTGACAGCCTCTTCTGACCGCCACAGGCATTGCATGACACAGGTGCACTTACATACACACAGTCAAAACACTCATACACATAAAATTTAAAAAAAAAAAAATTGTTTAAAGATTGATGATTTTTTTAATATTTTATTATTTTTATTTTATGTGTATGAGTGTATTGCCTGCATGTATGTAAGTGCATCCTTGTCATACAATGCTGCAGAGGTCAGAAGAGGGCTTCAGATTTCCCTGGAACTGGAGTTAAGGACAGTTTGTAGCCACCATGTGGGTGGTGGGAATCGAGCCCAGGTCCTCTGCAAGAGCAGTCAGTGCTCTTAACCGCTGAGCCATCTCTCCAGCTCCAAAGACTGATATCTTTGATTGCACAAAAATTCTTAACTTCTGTGCAGCAAAATTACAAACAGAACTAAAATTGCAACATAAAACTGTGCCAAACAAAAAAAACATCACATGTACGGAACAGTTGGACAAGATCTTTCATGCACAAAAGACACTTACGAATAAAGGGGAAAAATTCCTGTGGAATATGCTGGCTAAAGTATACGGCAAGAAACTTTTTTTTCAACATTTAATAAACTTAGAGGCTGGAATCATCTCTCCAGTCTCTAAAGCTATCAATAAACTTAAGAGGTAGTCAACTTATTAAATATATGCAGATCGAGCACAATAAAAATAACACTCTTCACTTATCAGGAGGATGCCGATTTAATAGAAGTACTATTGATAAAGACGCCAGTTAATGACCATCCCCATGTATTCTGGCTCCAGTAACGATAAGTGGTTCAGCTCAAGAGGTGATTGCGTGCTACCCAGAAAATATCTTTAAAAGGTCCCCAGCCATCAGCACCTGAGTCTAGCCCCTCAAAGGCAGTCATCCAAGATGCACACACAGAGGTCAATGTCCACACAAGTGAGTACATGGAATACGCATGTATGGATGTGAGAGCTGCATCACAGGACAGATAACAGAATGTTCTCCCTCCTATGCACTGTTAACTGTCCCCTAGCAGGCCCCCAACTTCATGTCTTTTTTTTCAGTAACCTGCTTAATCCAGTTAGAGGTGCCCTTGTTATAGAAATTCAGGCAGCCAAGAAATCTGACACTCACCTGGAGAGTTAGAGAACTCGCTCTTTTATTTCAATAGTAGACCCTACCAAGCTAATGTCCTGAGGTTCTGGACCTAGATTACGGAAACCCATAGGCCCTTATAAGGCTTTTTACATCTTTTTTTTTTTAATGGCACATCATTGGTAGCCTACTTGACTTTCAACACAAATGCCTGTGTCTGTAAGCCATTACGGGACAGTCCTTTTGTGGTCGGCATGTTTACAGAAGGAGCTGTTGTGGCTAAGGGTTAGGGCACCCTCAGCTGCGTAGTTACTGCTGGTACCAGCACTATGGTTACAGTCTCACCAGGTAACTGTGGGATCTGCTTCTGGCCCCTGTGTTCTCCATTTTAATTTTATCATGTCTGTCAGTGTATTTGCTAGAAAGGCATTGCAGACATTACAGAGTGACTTCTAGCTGTCCTAAAGCATAGCAAAGTACAAAAGTCAGCCATAAGAAAACAATCTCAGACACACAAAGCAACATTAAATGCACCAGCACATTTCTTTTCCCATTCACCCTTAAGTGCATGGGTGTCCAACATCTATTGAAGCCTGGAAAACCCTACCAGCGATGGCTTTAAGGTCTTCTCCAAAGAGAAAATATATTTATAAGCAGAAAAAAAATCATTTTTTATGAGGCAAGGTTTCACTGTGTAGCCCTGACTGGCCTTGAATTTGCTATGTAGTCCAGGCTGACCCTGAACTCAGCACCTGCCTCTGCCTCCACAGTGCTAGGATTGAAGGCATAGGCTACCACACTTGGTACATTACATTATTTTTTAATTCATCTTATGTGTATCAGTGTTATGCCTGCATGTATGTTAAGTGCACCCATGTTGTACAGTGCCCACAGAGGGTAGAAGTGGGCATTGGATTTCCTGGCACTGGAGTTATGGACAGTTGTTAGCCACCCTGTGGGTGCTGAGATACAAATCCAGGTTCTCTGCAAGAATAGCCAGTGCTCTTAACCACTGAACCATCTCTCCAGCTCCACATTACATTATTTTTTTGATATTTTATTTTATTTTTTTATGTGTCTGACTGTATTGCCTGCCTATAGGTAGGTGTGCTCATATCATGTGATGCCTGCAGAGGTCAGAAGAGGGTGTCGGATTCCCCTGGAACTAGAGTTATAGACAGTTGCTAACAACCATATGGGTGCTGGGAATCAAACCCAGGTCCTCTGCAAGAGCAGCCAGTGCTCTTAATTGCTGAGCCATCTCTCCATCTGCTCATTACATCATTTTTTAACAATATAAAACTCTGAAGATTGCCTCCAAGAATTAGTCTTTTGGCTGCATTTTAATGTGTGTGCGCGTGTGTGTGTGATTAGATACATATATGAACAAAATTAGATGGATAATGGATGACTGGTGGGTAGGTAGGCAGTGATGACAGATGGCACTGAAATGAATTATAAAAATATCCATAGCCTAACTATGTGAGGATGAAACAGAGCCTTCAACTTGACCAGTGCTCCGCCACTGTCTCATCGGTCCTGTGCACTTAAGAAGCATCTTTATAACTCTGTGTCACATACGGTATGTTACGATCCTCTACGAATACAGGTGTCAACTCTAATACACACAAAGCAGATTCACTTTCTCTTCTCCTCCTTCAGCCTCAATTCAGTGACCTTCACTTTCATTTGACCTCAAGCATCAGAGGGAGGTGGTTTAAAGAAAATAAATCCCAGCATCTCCTACTTAGCTTCTGCGATTATGTGCCCCTCTCTCACCCGAGGTAACTCCTCTGTAGGATGGAGATGCTAACACCAGCTCACAGAGTGGGTAGAGAATCCACTGAGAATTAAAAGTAGCTGGTATGACTGGTCTTGTTTTGTTTGAGACATAGATGCATTCTGTAGCCCAGGCTGACCTGAAACTCACATTGTAGCCCAGGATGGCCTTGAACTCAAGATCTTCTAACCTCAGTCTCCTGAGTACTAGTTGGCAAAGACACACAATTGAGAACAATCCTCCTTTCATACACTGGGATGCTAACTGAGATGCAAGTGCCCACTTTAATAATCAAGCAACCACAGGGCTCTTTAGCTTGTGAGGAGGAAAGTGGAAGGAAGGACACAGAGGCTGGCACAGACAGATGCATTCTGTCACCACTAAGAGTCCATGGTCAGTGGAGAACACCTTTGCCCAACTATAACTTTCTCCTGAATCAACCAAGAGCCCATGTCCCCAGAGAAGCCCCTCAGGGCTCTGAAGAGGCTTAGAGCAGTCTGCTTGTTAACCAGGGCTTTTATAAAACCCTTCCATTTTGGTTGAACTGTGACAATTGCTGTAACTATAGTAATTTGGTTTTCAGAACTAAAGCAACTTGTTTCTCTAGATTCATGCCCTTCCCGCCCTCATCACTGACTCAGAAGACAGCCTGTACTATGGCTACTCATTATGTGCAGGGCATGAAGCCCTCCCCTTCCCCTGGAACCTGTAAGGAAGAGCCGCCCTGCTAGCGGGGCCTGAACATTCCTCAGCCCCCACAATGCTCCTGTCTGCCTTTCTGTCCATGGCATCGTGAACTTGTCTAATATATATTTTCCCTTAAAGACATTTCACCCCCGCGTCCCCCTTGAATGCCAACCTAAAACCTCCTCTTTTCTCAAAGCACTAGTTCTCCTCTGTGTCACATTTAATACTGTCAAATGCCATTTGGAATGGTTTCAGTAGAGACCGGCTTTTCAAAACAAGCTATTCCTCACCACCCCCAACAGGGCGTCCTGTGTTTCAAGAGGCCTGGAGCAACCTCCACCTCGGTCCAGCTGACACATGGTTTCAGACAGCCACAGAGGGAAAGGGGGGAGAGCAGGGTTGGACCTGCAGCTAAGACACAGCTAGCCCCTCATCCCTTAGGCTTCCTTGGTGGGCTTGAACCTCTCTCCATCCACCGGACACACGGAAGGGTTCACATGCGGTCTGGCTAGCCCTTGCTTCCCGGTCCCCGGTGCAGCCCGTGTGATCGGTCCACAAGTCAAATGAATCTTTGCTCCAAAACCTGTGCCCCAAAATGCTGATGCCTGAAAATTGCCAACCTGCATGTCCTCCACGTGCCTTGGGGGACACCGAGGGGTGTAGGTAGGTGGGCCTGGTCACATCGAACCCCTCTGCTGCCACCACGGGAGCCCGACAGTTACAGCAGCCTCTGGACTATTAATCTTTCACCATTTGGGCCTCCAAATCTAGGCAAATGGAATCCAGCTGCAGTGAAGCAGGCAGGCCCAATTCTAAGGAACTGGCAAGGAACATATTTGGAGAACACTAATAAAAATACGTATTTGAAAGAAAGACGGCTCTGGAATACTGTCAGAAAAGGGAAATTTCCAAAACACTGTACACTATACGGAAGAAATGTGTGCATATATTTACATGTCAAAACGACTGGAAGGGTGTTTATCAAAACGTTACTAGACGGAAGAAAAGATCACCTGTGACTGTTACTTCATCCTTTTTTACTGCTCTGTATCATTTCTACCTTGAACACATACATAGCCCTGCTATGTGAAAAAAGATGATAAATGCTATTTTAAGGAACATGCGCTCGAGGATGAAATTTCGGGATAATTAGGGGTTAGCTACTGATTGAAAACTATGTGGGCAATTAATGAAATGTTATTCCAAGGACCCGCCTTGGTAGCAGCTCTTGAATCTTAACGATTCCACTAGAATACATCACCTATTGTTCCTCAGTGCTCAGAAACTAAACATGGACAAACAGGTCATGCGTTAATCATGAATCACAAAGACAAATTGTGGTACGCAATGCATGCCGCGGGAAGGCTGTGGCTAAACATATTATCAGGCCATGTAAAAAAAAATGTGCCCGCTACTATGAGAATCTGAGAGTTTTTTTAAATAATTCATACACTAACTTAGCATCTGACCAGCTATTTGTTTCTCTTATCATTTAAAACAGTGTATAATAATTGCTAATACACACAAGAAAGAAAACATTAATAAGTGAAATTAATCAGGCAGTAGTTAATTTAGTCTGAGGACTGAATGTCTGTGTTCCCCCAGAACATGCCCACTGAATTCCTGACTCCCACTGTGAGGGTGTTAGGAGGTGAGGTTTCCAAAGGTGATGGGGTCCTGAGGGTGAACCCTTTTGAATGAAGTTAGCTCCCTTGTGAGAAGAGGCCAGAGAGCTAAGACACAGTTTAGCCCTTAGAGCCTTAGGATTTCTTCACCTTTAGAGGAAACAGTGGGAGGCTGGCCTGTGACCCCTAGGAATCCTGTCAGAACCAGGAGAAGCAGGTCAGCTGCAATGTTCCATAGCAGCTCAAGCTGGGGGAGCCAGTCAGCTAAATCTAACTGGTTCCAGAAAATTCCTCCTGTTTAAATAGAGAAAATTA
>NW_008338533.1:4369366-4393893 GCF_000622305.1 Nannospalax galili | reverse complement strand
ACCCAAAGCATTGGGGCAGCTCAAGGCTAGAGAAGAGGGAAAAAGAAGAGATGGAGAGCTTATACCTTCCTGAATTCTTCGGAAAGGGAAGCAAGTCTTACCAAGACCTCAGGTCTATAACCAGGTCCACAAGAACTGCACAAAGAGCAGGAAAAGTTCACCGTCTCAGCACACTATATATTCCATCTCTACAGCATGACTTAAGGTGAACCCACCTTCTTAGGAGTGATCCTACACTATGACCAGGTGATTGACACATGAAACTAAGACGCTGGGTCTTCATCCAGACCAGAGATGCCAGAGACTTGTTTGCTTGACCACTTAATCTTATGGTGACTTTTGCTACCTTAACATAAAGACTAGGCCATTACAATGACATGTTAGAATGTGCTAGAACATGGGGTTTTTTGGAGACATGATCTCCCTGTAATCCCAGCTGGCCTGGATCGCACTATGTACACCAGGCTGGCCCTGAACTCAGATATCCACCTGCCTCTGCCTCCAGAGTGCTGGGATTAAAGGTGTGTGCCACCACGCCTGGCTAGAATGCTCTAGAAACATTTGAGTTTTTTGTTTTTTGGTTTTTTTTTCTTTTTCATTAATTACTTAGCATTGTGTGAAGTTTTGCTTAAATCACTGGAGGCTTTTATGTGTTTTTAGGGTTTATCTATTCTCCTTGTGTTTGGAATAAAATGTCCATACTAATGTACTCTGTGACATGCTAATTAGCCACTAGAAAGTCTCTTCCAATGTGGTCATCCTGAAGGCACTTGAACTCAGAATCCAAGCAGAGCCTGACTGTCCGGTTAGTACTGGGCTGAGAGGCACTCTGGAGGGCACCACATCTCATGCTCAGTCCAGGCACCTCCCTCTTTATCACTGATGCTCACGGTTTTTAGTTTCTGGGCCTCTTTATACTTTTAAATTATCAAGGACCCTAAAAAGCTTTTGTCCATATGGATGTTTATCAACATTTAACCATATTTGAAATTAAATCAGAAAGTTTTAACGGAATTCATTTATAAATAAGAAGTTCATTTTTGTTGGGGACCCCTGCTGTTTAGGGTAGCAGTCTCCCCATGTCCAGATAGCCACAAGCTGGCTTGGCGCAAATGGGGAGACTCCCCTTCTCAGCAGGGCGCCTTCTGCTCTCCTCCCTGACTTACTTTTGAAGTGCCCGTCACAAGATACATGCCCTCCGGCACAGGAGCTACAAGGTTTTAATCAGGCGTTGTCTGATAGCCTGATAGAAGCCCACCGCCCTATGTAAATGAAGCATTCCAGGAGTACCTATCAGCTAAGGCTTTTCTACTGTCTCCACACTATAAATAGTCCTAGTTTTACCCCAATAAAGCTGGAGCTGGAGCTGAATCATTGAGATCTGAGCTGAGTCACTTGTCTGAAGCTGTAACACTAAATCCTGTGATCCAGTCTCCGTCATCGACTCACGAAGACCCTGCTTTCAACGTTTCTCGCACCTCACCTCATGACCTGGTGGCCAATGGGTCTCGAACTTAGAGGGAGTGCAAGGTGGAAATTGAAACGGAACCCGACCGGGCGTTGACAGCGGTCCTAGAGCCGCCAGCTCGGGTAGCAGAGACCCTCAGCAACAGTGTGCAAAACCCATGCACCCCAGCGGCGGAGAGCCAGGGACCCAAACAGCAGACCCGGCCAGCGGGACCCGCCGCACTCCAGTGACATGTGGGAGACCGGCCCCACGCCCAGCAGCTGGCGCCCCGAGATCCCCGCACGCCCATATATTTTGTTACCACAAATGTATGAAAACTGACTATATTTTCCAAAGGAAAAAAAGAAGTTAGTAAGAAATAGCAAGACTTTACATTTTTTCAAATCTGTCTAATGTTTGGCTTCGTAGATGTTGTGATAGATAGGCTGAGCGCCTCCATTTTATATAAGAACTACCATCTTGGCGAGCCTTCCCAGACTCTACCTACCCTGGCCTGGGTTAGCAGTTCCAGGAAGCGCAGACCCCAGTGGAACACACCCATATAATTCTGGGAGGCTTCAATGAGACTCATCTGGCTTCTGCTACCCCTTGCTTGCCTGCCTACAGGTACAAACATGTGACTGCTTGTTTTTGAATAAATCTTGTACCAACCAGTCAGGATATGGACTTTACCTTTAAAAGTTTTACTTTCTTCTGAGCAAGTGCTGCAGTCTCTAAATTGGCTCAGAGAGAGCAGTCACTGGAAAGCTAAATAAATTCGGCTGAGTGGTCTTTACCCAGTGATCTCAAACTCTACAACAATGTCCACGGATTACTATACTGTCAGCAGTCAGGAGACAGATCCATAGCTCCATGCATTTAATGTCACTCTGTCTGAGATCACCGCCTTCTACTATGCTTTAGGACAACTAGACGTCACTCTGTAATCTCTGCAGTGCCGTCCTAGTAAATACTTAACAAATAGAGATGGTAAAATTAAAGTGGAGAGCACAAAGAAGTCAGATGTGAATCCCACAGTTGTCTGGTGAGACATCAGTTAACCAAAGTGTTGACTGTCTTAACCCTTGCCCACAATCTGCTTCTGTAAAATCTGTGTCCTGTAATGACTTACATACACATAGACATTTGTGTTGAAAGTCACACAATAGTCTGAACACACCAATGTTGTGTCTGTTAAAGAAATGAAGTAGAAGTCCTATAAAAGCATACGGAGTTCTGTAATCCACACCCAGAAGCTCAGGGTGTTTGTTCATGTAGTTGATTGGCACGATAAAAGAGTTCTCCACTTGATTTCCTGGCTCCATGATTTTCCCTAACAATATCCTAGAGGAATTCCCCTGGAGTATTCAAGACCTTGGCCTGGACCAAACCAGGGCCTGTGGCTTCCGTGCCAAAAGGGATTTTAAAATTAGCCAGATTATTAAGCAGAGCTAGATATTTTTATTAAAGATTTTAATATCAGCTTAAGCACAAGAATTAAGAGAGGGAGAAGTGCTCAGAACAAAGTTAGAGTCATGTACGAACTTCTGAGAAAAATCTCAGAAAGACACACCAGCGTGTGGGCATGCATTTCTCTGTGACAGACTAAGCCTTAGCTTTAGCCATAGATGCCAGTCTGGACTCTCAGATTCCTTATGAAAAGGTTGCTAAGAAACCTTCCCCAGCCCCTTTGATAAGTGGGATTGTAGGGCGGCAGCTGTAATCTGATAAGGTAAAACCAGAGGCCACTGGGGTTGTCTTAGTACGTGTCCTGTCCTGTGAACAGCATTTCTGTTAAGACACCTGGGAAACTGCATGTTCATAGCTGGGACCTGGGAAAGGCCTAAGCAGTGCTGGAATTCTGGATTCCCTGCTGGGGCGCTACTTGATCTGGTTTCCTAGGTGAGGGGTGCCTCTTCTTACAGAAACTCAAGTCAGTCTAGAAATCAAGTACTCACCTGGAGAGTTGGAGCGGTCCTCTTTTGTTTTCCCAGTGGACTCAGCCAAGCTAACACCCTAGGGTTCTGGGCCCTGATTACAGAAATCCACAAGCTTTTATAGGGTTTTCCACATAATTTCTTAGCAGTTATGGCATTAGTGGGTTCAGACTATAGGCTACATGATTTCCAGTGCAAATGTCTACATGTCTGTAAGCCATTACAGGGAATTCCTTAAATGGCCAGCGTGTTTACCAAAACAGATACGGCAGGTAAGGGCTGAGGCATCCACACTGTGTCATTTACTGCTGGTACCAATGCCACAGTTACAGACGTTTCACCATAACTGTGGGATCTGCTTCTGGCCCCTCTGTGTTCTCCTAATTTTGCCATCGCTATCAGTGTGGCTAAGTATTTGCTAGGACAGCATTGCTGAGATTGCAGTGACTTCTAGTTGGCCTAAAGCATAGTAAAATACAGGAATCAGACACAGGAAAATAATCTCAGACACACAGCAACAGTAAAGGCACAGGCACGTTTCTCTTCCCTCCAACTCCCTCCTCCTGTCTCCAAGTTCCTCCCTGACTTTCTATCCTGCCTTGCCATCTGCTCCTGAACTCACTGGTGCGATATCACATATCATTTCGCTTCTAGAAAATTCTATTGTATGCCGATGAGAAAGTGGGGTAGAAAGGACAAATGACATTTTAGTGATGTTGGAAAAGTAATTTTCACCTCATGGGCCCCAGATGGGGACCTTGCAACTCTCTCACCATGTCTCCTCAGATCATGCTCTGAAGATGATTGTTCTATGCAAAGCCACATGGGACATAAGGAGCTCGTGTCATCTCACCTGTGTGCAAACTAAATCAAAGATCTAACACATGACACTGTTTTCTGAGTCAAGAAACTTTTTTTGTGTGCATGAGTATACTGCCTGCAAGTAAATACACCTGTGTCATGTAATGCCCACAGAGGGCAGAAGACTGCATCAGATCCCCTGGAACTGGAGTTACTGACAGTTGTTAGAGAGGGCAGAAGACTGCATCAGATCCCCTGGAACTGGAGTTACTGACAGTTGTTAGTCACCAAGTAGGTGCTGGGAATCAAACCCAGATCCTCTGCAAGAACAGCCAGTGCTCTTAACCACTGAGCCATCTCTCCGGTCCCCAAGAAACTATTTCTTAATGGTAGTTTTGGTTCTTTAAGCCACAAAATGGACAGAGACTTCTTTGTACCATTCAGGAAGCTGTAAAGGCTGGCTTGCTTTTCCAGTGTCTGGTCTACAGGCATGGGGCGGGGGGGGGGGGGGGTTCTTCCCAACAGTTCCCAATGCTCTCCATCTCAGAAAACCAATGCTTGCTTCTTCCCAACAGTTCCCAACGCTCTCCATCTCAGAAAACCAATGCTTGTCCCTGAATCACCAAAATTTCCCAAGAAAAAGACCACTTACCATCTCTGTCATAGACCACCCCAAACACAGCTTTCTTAAGGTTGACTTTATCACTTCTTTACAAAGAAAATTATGCATTAAGTCAGCTAAAAGCACCCGGCATCTGTGATACACAACAAGCTCTTGCTGCCCAGTTTGTGTTTTCCTGGTTCACATGAGGGTTCTGAGCTTTCTTCATAGCACATCACTGTCAGAAACATTTAATGGCTACTCTTTTTACCTAATGTTTTACTGACTCTTCAAGAATTTTATACAGTGTATTTTGATCACATCCCTACCCCCTCCTCCACCTTCATCCCCAGCTCCATGTCCTCTATTATTATTTTTCTTTTAAGGCCATTTGAGACTGATCTGTGTTTACAAGTTCTCTTGGGTATGGTCCACCTCTTGGAGTCTGACAACCTACTAGGCATCACACCGGTAAAGACAACTGACTCCCTATCCCAGCAGCTAACAACTGATGATGCCCATTTGTTAAGGCAAGGATTGTCTCACAGTCCACCATGATCGAGTTACCATCCAAGCTGGTACTGAAATTTTAAAAATGAGCACCAAACATCAGTATGGAGGAAGCCCTTCCACTCAGCCCCGCCACGCGCCCCGCCAGTGTGACAATACAGCCCAGTCCCTCCAGGAGACACACAGACCTCGGTACTGACAAGTGCTGACTGCTGTCCTGTCAGGAACCGCTGACCAGCTTGACCAGCGCACACACACCCTCCTCAGTGGTGGGGATTGCACCCGTTTCTAGTTGTATTTTGAGTTTGTTTGCGAAGTGTGAGGGTCAGAGGCACTTATTAGCATATTTATACAATTCAGTTGAATACCCTCTAGGCTGAGGAGGAAATGGAGGGGGCTGTTTCAATAAAGTTCTCAGCTGGAACTGAAGATGACTCTGCAGTTAAGCTCGCTTGCTGCTCTTGCAGAGGACCTGGGTTCTGTTCTAAGCACCCATGCCAGGAAGCTCACAACTGCCTGTAGCTCCAACTCCAGGAGATCCAATGTCCTCTTCTGGCCACCATAGGCATTATACAAATAGGTGCAATTGCTTTATGCGGGCAAAAACTCATACATATAAAATAAAAATTAACAAATCTTAAAACTGGGCAGCACCCAGGTCAGGTGGCTCACAGCTGCCTGACTCCGGCTCCAGAGGATCTGATGACCTCTTGCGGCCTTTGCAGGCACTGCACTCGCATACACATAACTACGTACAGATGGATATAATTTAAAATAATAAATCATTTTAAAAGAGTCTTAGCTGGATGCTTACAGAAAGTTATAGCAAAAGTAAGCCCCTGACAAATACTAGAGTTGAACCTTAATACCTTGTTCAAGAATGTGAAAATTGCACAAGTCATAATAGGTGAATTTTACACAAGAAAGATGATACTTTAATCAACAAAGTCCTACTACAAGACTCTTGCCTTGTAATGAATGACTGATAGCCAAATGCCAATTCACATTTAAAATAATGTTTACAGTATATATGTAAATTTTAAAAACTATTTAACCTACTTCTGTGGCACTTTTTATAAAGTTATGATTCTGAATACAGGGAAATATATGAAGAACATGTAACTTTTATTTGAAAGAAGCCTTTGCTCTAAAAGCAGTTAGAAAATAAACAGGTCGTCAAACATGGTGGGACACACTCCAGGGGCAGAGGTAGGAGGATTAAAATCCAAGACCTAGCTGAGTTATAGAGCAGTGGAGGAGGAGGAGGAGGAGGAGGAGGAGGAGAAAAAAAACAAAAAAAAAAGAACATATGACAAAGGAAACTGCTCATGATGGCCAGGAAGGGGAGGGGAGGGGAAAGAGGAGGGGGGAGAAGAGGAGGAGGGAAGAGGGGGAGGGAGAGAGGAGGAGACAAGTTAACAACCATTATTGCCTGCAGTATTATAAATTATAGTGTTTATTATAAGCTATAAAATTGTAAAAAGCAAACACTGACTTGTGGGAACCATCAGGAGGATAAGAGACATGGGCAGGGATGAGCTTGGTCTTGGAGAATTGGAGCTGATGCTTCTTTTTCTGCATTGTGTGACATTCCAGACGGTATCTGGTGACCAGTGAGTCACTTCTGAGAACCTCAGCTTTGTGACAGACAGTCCGATCTCACCCTCCCATTTCTCTGTCCTTCCCATCATCCAGCTCCACCAATGACATGCCCTTTGGTCCTTATTGATCTGCTTCCCATCCAGCTTCTCAAATTTCCACCTTCCACCTATGACCATTCTCTATTTGGATTATTTTCCCTGGTTTTCACTGTGGTTTTCCCCAAATTAAAAAATAAAAGAAATACAAATAGCAGAATGACTTCTCTACAGGTCTTCTGAGGTATTTAAAATCTCACAAAGGCACTCTAGTGTTCTTATAGACTTTCTTTTTAAAAATATTTTTTTATTTACTGCACATGAGTATATTGCCTGCATGTGTGCTGTGCCCATAAATGTCAGAAGAAGACCTTGGATCCCCTGGAACTGGAGTTACAGACAATTGCATGTAGGTGCTGGGAACCGAACCGTGGTCCTCTGCAAGAGCAGTCAGTGCTCTTAACACTGAGCCATCTCTCCAGTCCCACAGACTTCCTTGAATCCACATCCCTGGACCCAGTCTTGAAACACTGTGCATATTCTTTTCATCCCTACACCTCTGACATTCTTCTGACAGTTCAAAGACTGGTTCTTTCCCTTGTCAAAAGCCTGGCTAAGGGTTACCTCCCAGGAGAGCCTTTGCACAGCCACCAGCATGAGGCCCCCAGCCCTGCCCCTTCCTAGCCTGAGCCACAGCATCCATGTGCCGTGCTCTTTCTGAGCACTTAGCTTCTAACTACATTTACTTCTCTGTAGCTGTTAAGATTTTCTTATCCCTCTAGAATTTAAATACCATGAGAGCAAGGTGGATGTCAGTTTTATTTGCAAATACCCAGAGTCCTATGCAGTGCCTGGCATGTCACAGCCTTTCAGAAACACAGAAGGAATGAGTGAATCTACAATCTTTCTAAGAAGCAGTCATTTTAATCTCTTCAATGGGTATGTTTTCAGAATTTTTTCTATGACAGCACATATGTAGAATATATTTTTTCATTATTAAAACAAGGGCAATATTAGGCTTGGTGTGGTGGCGCACACCTTTAATCCCACCACCCACCTGGGAGGCAGAGGCAGGAGGATCTCTGTGAGGCCAGCCTGGTCTACATAGTGAGTTCCAGTCCAGTTGAGGCTACACAAGGAGACCCTATCTCAAAAAGACAAAAAAAAAGGGGGTGGGAGGGTGAATACCATGTATTATTTTTATATGAATTTTTATTTAATTTTTGTGTATTTCATACAGAACATCTTGATCACCTTTATCCCTTTCTCACTAACCCTCCCATAGCACACCCCACACTGATTTCATGTATTCTGTCATTTGTTTGAAGGCCTATTTTGTCAAGTTAGTGTCCCCAGACATCCCTCAATGCAAGTTCATCCACTGAGGTCTAGTCAGCCTGTCTGGAGTCCCTCTCTTTAAGAGGATCAGCTCTTCCTCATCCAGCAGTAATCAGTGGCCAGTAATTCTTCAGTAAGATTGGGGCCTGCCCTCTCCTGACCTCCACAGACAATGCAGGACATGGGTGCACATACACACATGCAAGCAATACACTCTTACACATAAAATAAACAAAATATTTAAAAACAATTCAAAGGCAACTATCTCATTTTAGAGTTTCCCCATGTAGCTCAACATAAGAATTTAATTACTTTCTTTTTAAGATACTCCTCTCTAATTAAATTTCGTATCAAATACCCATGTTGTTATTTTTTAATTTACAGTGGTTATACAGATGTATGAGAGGTATTGAAGTAGCTGCCACTCTTCAAGTGCCTATTATGAACCCGGCAGCAGCAGCACCCCTGGTGTGCAGCGATTCTTATGCACAGAACAGCCATGGGCAGCGGGCATTACCCTGATTCTACAGAGGGAAAGTTCAGTCGGGTAAAGTAACTTTGACAAAACTTCTAGTTTTCAAGGGCAGAGGATGACTTGAAACCCAAATCTAACTTCCAATAAACACTTTCCATGTCATCCTGCCTTGTTAAGAAAAGTGTTACGGGGACAGCACCCAAGGAATAATCGCTCATTCAATTTTTATTGAAAATATACAAAAACTCTATGTATATTCACTAACCCCTAAAGCAGCAAGAACTTTCCTCCTGACCCACTGTGAATTTCTGCATATCATTTTCTCTTCCATAAGAACAGAAATCTGCAGCATGCCTGTGCTCCTAGGCACCCATAGGAAGTAGATGAAATCACGTGTGTAGTCAGTCCTAGGGACACTTCCTCAATTACAGATAATCTAGTGGGATCAGGGCTAAGGCCTGTCCTGTTCTGTCCAGCCACTTCTCACAACAGAGAGCAACTTGACTAACCAGCACAACTATCTTAGCATCTACTGCAGAGTCACTAGTAAAGTTGTTCCTCCCATGATAAGAGCCGGAGGCAACACTACCCTCTGTCACGGATAGTCACAAACACCCAGTGCAGAAGTCACTGTACACAGCCTGCTTTCACAGACTGCTGCAAAAGCAAAAACTATTCAAATCAACCACGGACAGTTCTCCTTACAGCTACTCAGAGAACATTCACGACAAATATCTCACTGTGTTTAAACTGGTCAAATCCCCTTCTCTGCTTAGAATAACTAACATTTCTTTAAAAAGCATTAAGCTTTCATTAAAGAGTAAACTATTTAAAAATAAAACAATAACCACACTTGGCACAGTAAAAATAGCAATCACAAAATGATCAATTAATGTATTCTAGCTATTCTAGGAAAATTAAGGTTTTACACTTTTTTTTTTCCAAAAAGCATTTACTGTGATTAAGAATCATGAGGGGGAAAAGTATATTAATGCATATGGAAAATTTGGCACAAAAATAGTTTCACTTTTCTCCCAAACAAAATATCTAGTGGAAAGTGATAATCCTATCTGCATATATATAAAACTTCCAAGGTAGGGGCAACCCACTCCAGCACATGCCCATATCGTAGGACGACTCTGGGTACTAAAAATAAGCAGAGACCCAGCCCTGTAACAAGTCATGCTGAAGAGCTTTACTATGCTGGGGCCAGGGTGCACACTGCACTCTCCTCCACGTCGTAGGACGACTCTGGGTACTAAAAATAAGCAGAGACCCAGCCCTGTAACATGTCGTGCTGAAGAGCAGTGTGCACTCCTCCACAGTCGCGGGAAACACATGCACTATTACTAAGCACACAGGAGATGCAATGCGAACGTCATCAAGACGTAGTGCTCACTTCAGACCTGAGAAATCAGCACGTGAGTCTCTGTGAGAGTTTGGTACAGTTTTAAAATGTGATGCGAAGGAAGGAACAAGGGTGGGGGGACACGAGGGACAGAACGAGGGGCACTGCATGCACACCCAGCACTGTGGGCTCTATATGTTGTGCACCCATGTTCTGCAGTGCCCACAAAGGCTAGGAGAGGGTGTCAGATCCCCTGGAACTGGAGTTACAATGGTTGTCAGCCACTATGTGGGTGCTGGGAACCAAACCTGGGTCCTCTGCAAGAGCAGCCGGTGCTCTTGACAGCTGAGCACCTCTCCAGCCCCTCTCATTTCTTTTTTTAAAGATCTTGAGCAAGAGGGAGGGGCCCTGACTTGCACAGAGGGCCGGGATAAGTCTTTTGAAGGAAAGGGTATCCAAGAGACTGTTAACAATTCAGAAGCCAAAGACCAAGGAATCTCAACTAAGGGAACAACCGAACATGGAACGCAAGCCACGTGACCTTCCCACGTCTCAGCTGCCAGTTCATTACGTGGAGAGTGTGTGCACTCTGCCCTTCACACCTGAGGCAAAAAGCAAAGTCTGATCAGTAAACTCAGGAACCCCCACAACACACCCAAACTCAGTGCACAGAAGAGCTGATCAAATGCCCAGAAATGTAGTTTGAACATCTGTAAGGATTTTGTAACTAGTCATTTTCCACAATACTAAATTCATTTTTAAGTTTGTGAATTAGAAGTAACTTTGGAGGATAAGGGACAGGGTTTCGCTGTGCATTCCAGGATGACCCAGAACTCATTATGTAGCCCAGGCTAGCCCAGTCTCATGATCCTCCTGCCTCAGCCTCCCGAGTACTGGGATTGCAGACATGTGCCACTATGCCTAGCTAGCTTTATTAATAACTCATGTGCCACTATGCCTAGCTAGCTTTATTAATAACTTACTGAAAGTAGCATATCAAGTGTGCTTTTAAATTCTCCTGAGCTAAGGTTCAATAGTATCTTAATGTAGTCAAACTTGTTCACACTCTGTGAGAGATGTGAAAATTCTAGGGTCAAACTGCACACGATTTATTTCTCTGATCACTCTTGTTGTTCTGCTGAAAATGTATGTGTGTGTAGTCTTTATTTTTAAAGATAATTAATTTTGTATATGGATTTCTTCCCTCTAAAATTTATTGTGGGATGCCGCAATTGTTTGGTAAGATTTAAAGTATAAATAAAAAGGTACCGCTTGGTCTTAGAAGTGCAAGTCCATTAAACATGTATGAATTATCAATTCCACCATATAATATGTAACTACAGATTAATGTGGAATTGATAGCTCAATTACTGTGAGTATAAATATTAGGAAAAAATATTGAAATGCTTTGCAAAGTAGCTTGCAATGAGTTTGAATTTAAATTTGCAATTGATTATTCAAAACATAAAAAGGAATAATTTTTCTCACACTGTATCTTCACAAAACAATAAAAATGTCACACTGGCAGTGACAAATTATTTCAAATATAATAAATAATAATTGTGCAAACATAGGTGAGGAAAATTTTTAAATATTTTTTTATTTTTATTTTATGTGTACGCGTGTATTGCCTGCATGTATGTAAGTGTACCTGTGTTGTGCGATGCCCGTGAGATCAGAAGAAGGCATTGGATCCCCTGGACCTGGAGCTACAGATGGTTGTTAAACACCATGTGGGTGCTGGGAATCGAACCCAGGTCCTCTGCAAGAGTAGTCAGTGCTCTTAACTGCTGAGCCATCTCTCCAGCCACAGGTGAAGAAATTTTAATGAGACATTCAAAGACTTAAGAAAATATACATTATCAAAAAACTAAAAATGAACCTACCATATGATCCAGTGATACGACCCCTTGGCATATAGCCAAAGGACTCACCGTACTGTAGAGATACCTGCACATCCATGTTTGTTGCTGCTCTCCTCACAATAGCTAAGAAATGGAAACAACCTAAATGTCCCTCAACTGACAAATGGTTAACGAAAATGTGGTACATCTACTCAGTGGAGTTCTACTCAGCAGTAGGAGAACAGGAAATTATGGAATTCACAGGTAAATGGATGGAGTGACAGTGTTACACTAAATGAAGTAACGCAAACGCAGAGAAGCAGGTGATGCACGTTCTCCCTCATCTGTGGACTGTACACCAATCCCTTATACGTGAGAATAGATGTTACCTGAGGGAGGTGGGAAAAAGTAGGAGCAATGGGCAGGGTTGTGAGGAGGGAGGGACATGCAAGGGACAGTGATGTAGGGGAGGGAGGGAAGTCAGGAGAGGAAAGATGGTGGGAGTCAGGAGGTACTGGGGGGAGGGTGGGGATAATGGGGGCACTGTGACCAGAAAGGGAGGGAGGAGGGAAGACAGATGGGAAAAAGGAGCGGAGATGAGTGAATCTCGGGACGAGGAATCCTAGAGGGAAGAGTGATGCCCTAGAAACCCCGTGAGAAATGCACAGAGTGTCTGAGCAGTAATGCATGTGTGTACCTGGGAGCTGCTTGGAAGGGAACACAGAGCCAGACAGGAGACCTCCCTTAGAGCGAGTGACAAGCCGTACAGCACTCATCAAAGAAGCTTCTCTTTGCAACAGATGGAGGCTACCGCAGAGTTGCACATCTGGTCAGGCTCAGAGAACATGTGTCTGGGAGATGCCCAGTACTAGGTGACACATCTGCAGTCGAATCTCTACAACCACGGCTCATAGAACATAGCAGAATAAGGGGCAGAGAGAGAGCTAATGCACCCAACTCACCAGTGAGGTTTCCATGTACATCAGTGTGTGTTACACACAGAAGGCCTCAACTGGCCAAGTTTTGGAAAATAAGAGACTGCAGAGTGTAGGATGGGACTCCTGTATGGAACCTCACCCACCTGTGGCTTAGGGACCATTGCGGAAGAGGAGGTGGAAGGACTGTAAAAGCCAGGGCTGTTCATGAACGTATGAGGTGGAGGCTTCCAGCCTTGCTCATGTGAGCCTGCAGCAGCAGTGGTGTCCAATGTGGGAACCATGTCAACTCAATTAAACCAGGGCCCAAGGGGGAGGTGAGAAATAGGTGGTGGGTCAGCACTAGACTGAGAACTAATTGAGACTGAGCACTGCTGGGTGAGGGAGAGCATGACTCACATACGACCATTGGATGGGCTGACTAGACTCCAGTGGAGCATTTACACTGAAGGACATTTGGGTACAAACACCTGAATGAATAGGACTCAGCATGTAGGCAGAGTGTAGAGGGTTCGGTGGGGGAGGGGGGAGGCCTGGATGGGGGAGGGGTCTGGATGTGGTTGGGAAATATTGTGAAATTTTAAAAGCTCAATTGAAAAAAGAAGAAAATATACATTAACCATATTTTAGACCAAAAGACTCAAATTTGAAAAGATACTGATTCTCTACAAAATAACATGTATATGTTGAAACTGCCTAAATGATACCTCAAGACAATTTTGGGTCTTTTGGGTCTTGAAAAGCTGATTCTTTGTTTGGAAGCACAAACGTGAAAATTGAATATTTAGAGACAGTCTGAAAAAGAGTATGTATTCTTCTAAACTTTGAAATGCATTTTAAAATCACGACACTGAGATGGGCTTGATAAGGGAGCCGGAGTAGACACAAAAGCCCGTGAACAGAACACAGTAAGTAGTTAACAGTGCTAAGAGGGCCTCAGACCAGAAGAAATGGCAGACTGTGGCAGTGCTGCTGGGAGGATGACAGAAGGTTAGGTTAGATACTAAAAATATCGTCCTTCACGCACATCTCACTAAGAAGAAATGCCGCATGAGTTAAAAATGGAAATATTAGAGCTATCATTATGAGCACACAAAAATAAAATTCTCCATAATTAAGGTGGGAAAACGCTTTAATCATGACATGACCTGGAAAGGGCCAATAAATCTAATGCAGGAATCTGCTGAGTGCCACAGAAAGGCCAAAACAAAGCTACTGAAACACGGCCAGCAGGACACTGCTAAGGTTAGATGCTGCGTCCAAATCTACCAGCCAGCGTCCTGGGAGCTGGCTCATGGCAGGGTGGTTGGAGGAGTTTAGATATGGGACATTTTATAAGGTGTGGACAGGCTAACGGATATCAACCACAGGTGATGAAGAGCTCAGGTCCTGGAACCCAGGGTAAGTGGAGCCCACCAGAGCGGAGCTGTGGCCTGTGTTAGGATGGACTTCATCCCCCGCCAACCAGCAGAGAGACCAAAGGGGAAGGCCTTGACCTCCCTCTGCTCCCATCTGTCCAACTCCAACCAGTGTCTAACTGGGTGATGTATGAGGAAGCCAGTAAGGAGCCCACCGAGATTCTAGAAGACACAGCACAAGGGTCAGGAGTGAAGCCAGAGGTCAAAATGACAAACATCAAAATAAGGGTTTCTGGACCGAAGAGCCAGCTCAGCAGTCAAGAGCCCTTGCTGCTCTTGCAGAGGACCCGGGTTCAGTTCCCAGCACTTAGGTCACCGCTCACAACCCTCTATAACCCCAGTCCCAGGGTTCCAGTGCCCTTTTCTGGCCTCCAGGTGCACCACATGTACTTTGGTTCACTTACATGCATGCAGGCAAAATGTACATGTGAAATAATGATTTCTGTCTGTGCTGGGGAGGGTGTGGAGACTGAAGAGTGAACGCATGTTCATGGACGTATAAAGATCTCCACCTTCTGAAGTTCACATGAACATCCTGCAACCCAGAGGCTCTGTTTACAAGGCTCTGCCATTCAGAAATAGAAAAAGCCCCAGTATGCATGCATGTGTATGCTCAATGCATCATAAATATTCATCATAGCATTATTTATTATCATGAAGACAGTGTAACAACCCAAATGACCGTCAACGGGTAATTGATTACATATATTACTGTATTAATAAAATGAACTAATATACTTACATTAAAATTGATTATTTGGGCTCATATTCCTTAACAGGGAAAGAGCGGTAATAAACCACTCAATGACAAAATTAATACCCAGGAGCTGATACATACAGAGAACCAATCACAAAAGACATATGCCCAGAGGAGATGGGGACATCACGGGTGATTTTTATTGATTACTTTTCTTTTTCTGGTTATATGTGTTTCCTAAGTTTTCAAGTAACAGCATAAATTATTGTCTGAAAGTTGATATTCATCATAGGAAAAGGAAAAAAAATACTGATGTAAAAGGAACTCTAACTTGAGGTTTGGGGGCACTTCTCAATTTGGATTCTTATTGGTTTCAAAAGAAAAATGCTGTCCTTTGTTATTAAACCAAAAAACAGGATAGTGCTCTGTGTCGAGGTAAATGACGGTCTCTATAATAAAAAGCCTGGGGAACGCAGCACCATAAATATTTATGAGAGAACTGTATTTGGTGAGGAGAAGAGATGTCTCTAATGATAGAAAAGGGACATTACAGGGCTGCTTTGCCCTCAAAAGTGACAGACTCATCTTTTTCTCCAACTTCTAAAATATAACGTCAACCTCAGAGCACCAAGCCCAGTATAAAGTGCAGTCCCAATTTAATATCAACTAAGACTAACAAAACTTAAAGTCAAGCAGCATGTAGACACACATACTGTTCTTTGTGTCTTACAGATAAGCTAAACGTTTTGAAAAATCCCTTAACTATCAATTAGATTAACTAGTCATTCTTGGCTCTTAGGGGAAGGTTATTTATTCATAGAGATCATCAGAAAATTAGTCTATGAATTAATAATTGTTATTCTGGGAGTAATGATATGCTTCTATAAAAATTAAAAATAATATTTTAAAAAGTAGGAAACAGGAAAAAAAAAACCACAACCTTGGGGCTAGAGAGGTGGCTCAGTAGTTAAGAGTACTTGCTGCTCTTCCAGAGGACCCAAGTTCTGTTCCCAGCACCCACGTGGCAGCTAATAACTGTCTACAGCTCCAGTTCCAGGGGCTCTGACCCTCTCTTCTGGCCTCCACAGGCACTGCACAAACAGATCACATACATTCATGCCAGCAAACACTTATGTGCAAAAAATAAAAATAACTTGAAAAACACAACTTCTAGCTTCAACTTAAAGACGGTAGATTGACCAAATGCATTTGTTTCTTCCCCGAGGACCTGTCTAGTGCTACTGGACAAACCAACTGTTAGTTAGACTGGAGGCTGAAGAGAGGCCCTGGAGAGAAGGCTGTACTGGGAAAGGGAACACAGCACCGTGTGCACACAAGCAGCTCTGAAAGAAGCCCATAAAGTTGCCTGAACTCTTGGCCAAACCCCTGGAAGCCTTAGAATCAGCAGCTAAATTAGCTCACAAAACAGGAGTAAGGGCTGCTGAGGAGGGTGACTCCAACTGTCTAGCTGCCTGCAAGTTGTGCAGAGAACTCGAGAGTCGACGCTTTCTTGAGTCATCACCCAGCTACGGTGGGCTTCTGGTGATGTAGCTGCCTTTGAACTATCCGTGCTCCCTAAGTGACCCCCAAACTCACTGAGTCATCTAATCAGACTTTGGGAGAATCATTCCTTCTCTGTCATCAGTTCTCTATGTGCAGCAGGTAGACATGTGTCATGTCTCCCCAGGAACAGTCACACACCAACCACTGGACTAAAGCTTATACTTAGGCTCAGAGCTAGGCTGTTGTCCCACCTACCCTGACCCTGGAGGCAGCATGGCAGGTCCTACCTTGGTTGCCACCCTCTCATTGATGCCCCCTCTGGTTGCTGCCCCCTGCTGGCCACTTCCAGCTCACACCCTCAGAAGACAGCAGTGCCCTAAAGCTACCCCCAGCCCCTGCCAGAACCGTAGTGGCCAGCTGTCCGCTATGACCTACCCATCTAGATGACTACACTCTCATCTGCAATCATGGGGATTCTTTCCCACAGAACCCCCACTTCTCAAACGCTCATGACTGCCTCTCTTTTTAGTTTTTCCTTTGACTTTTGGGAACACCATCAGACTCAGTGCTCAGGATCTTTAGGAAGAAACCTTCCCGGACACACAGACAAGGAAACTGGGTCTCAGAGAGAATACCGAGCTTGTCCCAGGTCACAGGGTGTCAGAGATAAGACTGAAATGAACCTCCACCAGAGTCAGCGGTCTGTGTCCTCAATCAAGCCTTCCAGAATCTGTTCCATCCTCCAAAGAGTGCAGACAGCCCCAGGCCACACTCCTGATTGCACACTCCTCACGGGGCAAAGAAACCTTCTGTGGGAATCCATTTGCTCTGTCACATCCAAGCACATCTCTTAGAAACACGAGTTTTCATATTTGTCCTGAAAATATGGCCTTTATGTTCAAGGGTAAAAGAGAAACACCCAGAACTTGGAGCACACGGTTGTCTGGAAGGGAGAGAAGGGAGGGACCCTGGTGCACTGCTTCCAAGGCAAGGTTTGGGACTCACAGTCACAAGCTAACTAGAACTGGACACAGCAATCAGACATGGGGGGGTGGCACTGATGGAATTTCTTGAATTAGCAAATCAGAACATCAGCCTAGGCGGCCGTGAAGTCCAGCTTCCCAGCCCCGTGTTTTGTTCAATTACCAGAGATCATTGATTTATTCTCCAGACCATAAACATCTCTTTCCCAAACTCTGGCTTACATCATTCCTTAGCTCAGAAATATCCTCCCCCCTAAGCAAAGAAGAATCTTAACTGAATTCCTTTTTGAATTATCACAGATTTTAAATCGCAATGCCAAAATGAATGAGATCTCAGTATAATACTAAATTATCTTAGATTATATTAGATTTTAAGGATAAAGGTAACCACTCACCATGAGACACCACTAATAACCATGTATTAGCTAAAAAATTAAAAGGGGCAAAATGCTTTATTGCATATTGGATTGATTCAATTCTCTTAATTATGTGGAGAGTTTAAACTTATTTTGATAAACTTTTGTTTTAAAAAAGCTATTTTTTTCTCTTTATTTTGCACAGGGGTCATCATCAGTGTTATGGAGTCGCAAAAACTCATTGTTAATTGTTTCTCTAACCCGAACCCTAACCCTAACCACAACAGCAAAAAAATCCTAAAACATATAGGTCAAACCAGGACACGAGAGAAAAGGGCATGCTACTAACAGGCCAAGCATGAGCCTCTGTCCTTAGCCCACGGAGCAGTGCCATCAGCACAGCATAGGAGCCGCAGCCTAGAACACACACTGTGTAAACTCTCCAGGGGGAAGCTGAGGAACCCATGCTCACTGCTGCAGAGTATGTTCCCAAAAACTACAGCAGCAGAATGCGGGAAAAGTTGGCTCTGGACATGGTCGGTTAGCACAAAGATAAACTGACAGCATCCATTTCCAAGGGAAAATACTTCAGATCTTGAGTCTAAATAAGCATAAATACATACATGCATCAGTATCACAGACGGGTCACATCATATACAGATACAGTCATATGGAGAGCTGTGATCAGCTATACAACTTGTGGGGTCCGATGAAGTATGACCATGAAAGGGCTGGACAGATGGCTCCATGGTTAAGAGCACTGACTCCACAGTTCTGATAACTGGGGTTCAGATCCCAGCACCCACATAACCAGCCAAGAGTTTCCCCCAAAAACCTGCGAGCCCAGCTCTGAGGCAATTGGAAACAGGAGGATCCCTGGGGCTCACTGGCTTCTGGCCCAGCCTAGAGCGAGCTCTGGGTTCAGGGAGAGGCCTTGCCTCATAGGAAATAGAGAGTGGTAGAGGGTACCCGCAGCCTCTCCTGGCCTCCACGCACAGACCCACACACGTGCACATACACTCACACACATACACACACAATGTTTGTTTTTATGACAATAAAGGGTCCCTGTATAAAGCTGTTGAACCTCCAGAAGAGCTCTGAGCAAAGCCCAGACCCTTCTTAGTGTGGAACGCTGTACCAGCGCCTGGGCCCAGCTCACAAAGGCTGGAGAAGGTTACCTAGAAAGAAGTGGAAACCAGTCGGTTGCTGATAAGAGACACTGGATTTGTTTGTTTTTGTTATCACTAATATAACCTGGCTTTTCTATAAATTGAATTTGTTCCTTAGTTAGCAATATACCATTAGGTGACTCAGAGTGAAATTTCCAGCAAGGTGAGCATTCTCTGACCCCCTGAAGAAAAGACAGCACATCAAGGCACTCAGTCCTGTCATGGTGTCACAGTTACCTGCGTAGCTTCCGCATCCCAAACGTCCCCGCCTCGCTCCTGCAGATGTGGATGTGTCCAGGCTGCACAAGTCTGGGGAGACAGAGCCAGGGTGCATCCTTGACTGCCTCTCCCAGCAGCAGGATGTCAAGTATTGGTTTCGGCCTCTGGGATCCAATTCTCTTTCAAAAATAACAAATGCTTCATGACTTAATGATGACACCATGTCCTGTGCGAGGGAAGGGGACCGGTTTGCGGTTTTGACTTTTATGTTTTCTTTTGGGTTGTTTGGGCTATTTTTACTCATGAAACCTGGATGTTCTCACCCTTCAAAATAGGAAACATCCAGGCTGTCATTGTGTGGTCAAATAATATTGTGTCTGTATGGAAGCCAAGAAGAAAGTTTAGACATAGGGAAAAAAAAATCTGCTGAGGGAATGGTTGGAATTTTTCTATGTCTTGGAGATGAGGTCTGACACGGTGAGCTGGGCATGTGGCTCGGTAGAAAAGCTCTTGCCTAGCATGTGTGAGGTCCTGGGCTCCATCTCCAGCACCACAAACACCAAACAAAAAGGATCTCATGACTATAAATGGGGTTTACTGTGGCCAACCACAAAACGTAATAAGCACTGTTCCTAATAAGTGATCGATCATAGACCAATGGAAGACCCCTTCATCCAGGTGAACAGGAAGTCCTCCCTGCAGTTCTTTGCATGGGTTCCTGCCCAGAAACCCTCTGGTGGGTCCTCCCTCCCTCCCTCCCAGTGGACCATGTGCAAACACACCCTCTGGAGCAGGTACCTTCTTACATGCTGATCTCTGCTCTGGAATTTATAGCACCTGTGTTGTATCTCTGTCTTTTGGGCTCTAGAACCAAATTATTTTTCCCTTAATGGTGGTTTTTGTTTTGTTTTTTTTTTTTAAGAAAAAAATTTCCACCATCAGCAAGTAATTATTTGAATTTGATGGTACCTTCAAACTGACTTTCAAGTACCCATTAACAAGATGTCAAAGTATGGCTAAGTAAATCTTTGGATGCCATAAACAGGACTTCTATACTGGTTACGCTGTTCCATCAAAACCTGAAACGACCTTTAAACAAAATGGTACCCATTCCATCCCTATTCTAAACCTGATAAGAACCAGTCCATACCCCCACATAGAGCAGCTAGCATGCTGGTCTTCACCAATCCAAGGGGTTAAACACAAAGGAAGGAAGAGTTCTTGCAGAGAGGAAGGAAAGATCTGGATAGCTCTATGTGACCTGAAGCCCTCCGCACATCTCAGTTTATGTCACTGATGTTTGCGAATGGCAGCTCTAACCAGTCCCCCCTAAATCAGATGTCCTGTCTTTTGCTGCTCAGACAAAAGTGGGGCTCAAGGGTTCAGCAGCAGCTACTGAAAGCTCACTAGAGATGCAGAGACCTAGGTGTCTCCCACCCAAAAGTCCTACATAGGTCTGTACATTTTAACAAGACCCCAGCTAATCCTTTACACTTGAAAGGCTGCTCTAGTCCAGCCCTCTCCCAAACAGGTTTGAAGCAGCATTTCTAATCTAGAGACATAAGGCCAGAGCGGGTCCAGGCTGACCTAGCTCCAAGCCGCTGAGCACTTAACCCTGGATATATCTATCCAACCATTATAATACGTTTCTACCATAACTGCTCATTAGAAAACTGACACCATTGTTCTGCCTTAACTTAAAGTCCATGAATCCCACACTGTGCCCCAGAGCACCTGGGGAATTTGCCAGGGCAGTTTTTGGTTATCACAGTGACTACAGTGTGCATTGAGTGCGACAGCACGGATGATGCTGAGCACCCTGGATGCCATGACAGTGCTACCTACAGACAGAGGCCCACGTTCTATGCACAGCTCGCATATCTTGTTGGACATTCCTATAGGTGAAATTCTGTCTAGCATTTAACTTTATGACACACATGAACACAAGGTATTTTTGCAGGAATGCCATACTGTGCAAATCAAGGGGAAAGTGGACTTTCTGCTGATCAGAATTTTACCAAGAATCGTTCGTGACTTTTCTGAACAATACAGTTCACAGGGGCAGCACTGCAGCTGGTAATCCAATCACAAGTCAACATCTGTGTCAGGCTACGTTCGTAAGCATTCTCTGTAGCTCAGAGCTCCAATGTGTTCACTAATTTTTTATTGTATTGATTTATTTGTTTATATCTGAGTATTTCCCTTCATTTATATAAGTGCACCACACGCACGCCAGAAGAGGGTACTGGATCTCCTGGAACTGGAGTTACATATGGTCATTACCAACCATGTGGGTGCTGGGAACTGAATCCAGGTCCTTCACAAGAACAGCCAAGTGCTCTTAACCTCTGAGCCATCTCTCCAACTCCTTCACTGTTTTTTGAACCAAGCTACCAAACATATATTCCAGGAGCCCACAGTATCAACATCATCTGCAAGCTTGTGAGAAATGCAGCTCTCGGGCCTGTCCCATCACCATGTTTGTTAGTCTGCTTTCTGTACTATTTGTTACTATAACAAATACCTGAGATAAATCCACTTGACAAGAGGAAAGGTTAACTATTTTGGTTCTTAGTTTTGGAGGTCTCCATCCATTGCCAGTCGCTCTTGAGCCTGTGTCAAGGCAGGGGTATATGATGGAGGAAAGCCATCATGCAACTGGGGAGCCATAGAAAGAGACAGGAAGGGTAACAGCCCCAATACCTCCTTCAAGACCAAGCCCCCAATGACCTAAATGCCTTCAAGTATGCCTTAGCTCCTAACAGTTCTAAAACCTCCCATCAGCTGGGACCAAATCCTCAACTCATGGGCTTTAGGGAACACTAGAGACAGAGAAACATAATGTAAAAGATATGAATTTTAATTTTGTTCCCGTTTATACCGAATAGTTTCTCTTCTGATGTATGTTAGTATATTAAGCATACTGTTTTGTGTGTATATATGTGTGTGTGTGTAGAGGACAGAGGTCAGTGTCAGGTGCTGACTTGTTTTCTACCTAATTTTCTTGAGATGGGGTCTCTCACTGAACATGGGGCTCATCGATGTAAAAGATATGAATTTTAATTTTGTTCCCGTTTATACCGAATAGTTTCTCTTCTGATGTATGTTAGTATATTAAGCATACTGTTTTGTGTGTATATATGTGTGTGTGTGTAGAGGACAGAGGTCAGTGTCAGGTACTGACTTGTTTTCTACCTAATTTTCTTGAGACGGGGTCTCTCACTGAACATGGGGCTCATCAGATGGCTGAGACCCGAACCTCCTTGCCTCTGCACCCAGCACTGGGGTTACAGGCCACCGTGGGTGCTGGGGACCCGAACTCTGGTCTTCATGCTTATGTAGCAAGCACTTTACCTGTTCAGCCACCTCCAGTTACAGACAGTTGTTAGCTGCCATGTGGGTGCTGTGATTTGAACCCAGGTCTTCTGCAAGAACAACCAGTGTTCTTAACTGCTGAGCCATCTCTCCAGCCCCCCCCCCCTTTTTTTTTGGGTCTTTTTGAGACAGGGTCTCCCTGTAGCACCAGCTGGCCTGGCACTCACTATGTAGACCAGGCTGGCCTTGAACTCACAGAGATGTGCCTGCCTCTGCCTCCTGAGTGCTGGGACTAAAGGTGTATGCCACCCCACCCAGCTTTGAAGACCCATTCTTTAACTCTCTACCAGCTGGAGTCTTGGAGCCACCCACTCACCAGACTGATCCCCTGAGATAATTTCATCAGTCCCAATGGTGACCACATCCCAGGGATCCTTGAGATGAAAACTGTCCTTCACTGACTCCCCATTCTCCTCTTGAAGGTCAGACCCTTGTCCAAAATTTTCTTCTATACCATGAAATTTTCTCAACCCAAATACCTTCTGCGAATGATCCCACAAGGAGGAAGGGAATATAGACATGGTCCAGGTGCAGTCAGACTCGATTCCTGATGAAGTGTTCTGAGCTTCCAGAATGCTATATATGCCCACATCCAAATAAACACAGAAATACATTTCCAAGGCAAAATATGAAAGTTTTGGCAGAGTTGAGTGTGGTCGGCACCAACACTTACATGGTATCTCATCTTATTATGACATAAACACTCAGAATTGTTATAATTTTAGAAACTAAATCGACTAATCTTAGTTTGAATTTTGCCACTATGTAGAGAATTAGGGAATTACTCATCCAAGTTTTAGCTCTACAAATTATCTGGGAGGATCGAACCATTTCCAACCACAGTAACATTTGATGTGCATAAAACATGCTAACTTATCCCATGGGCAAAATGGGGAGGAGGGGGCTTACATGATGCTAAGAATCTAATAACAAATCTTTATTTTGACTTCTCACACATTCCTCAGGAATTAAAGAGAAGCGGACAGTTTACCAGTGCCTACCCTGTGGCTGTGGGCCTGTTATCAATCATTTCCGAAAGCACTGTAGGTAACTTCTTCAGAGATACTAGAAACTTTTTTTCAGGTCCCCCACTCTGAGTCACTACCTTCACACTTGTGGCTTCCCCAGACCCAGAACTTACTCCACGGCATAGACCAGAGACCTCCTAGGTTGGGCCTGGTGAAATGGCTCAGCATTTAAGAACCCTGGCTGCTCTTTCAGAGGACCTCAGTTTGGTTCCCAGATCTCACGTTGGGCAATTCACAACTGCCTGTAACTCCAGCGCCAGAGGATCTGACACCCTCTTCTTGCCTCTGTGGGTACCTGTACACATGTATGTGTGCGCACACACATGCACACACACATATGTCAATACAGATATATTAAAACAAAATAGATCTTTAAAAGACATCCTAGTTTGATCAGCTATGAATCCAGAGTAAGCACTTTTAAAGTCAGACCACCAGCATCCAGCCTGGTTCTAGCAGCTGTGGGCTGTGTGATTTCAGTCACTACATCACTGCTACACACCACAGTCTGTGCCCCACAACAGAGGGAGGACCAGATGTTTCCAGCTTTCTTTTTGTCTTTGCCATTTTGTGGTTGCATCCAAAACCCAGTACACAGATGTGCTCCACAGGTCGAGAGGCCGTGCTGTCAGGTCTTCGATTCAACCTTGGAACCCACTCACTTGATCTTCTGAAAACTTTAAGCAGTGTTATGCTTGTCAGAAAAATCACTCATAACCAATTGCTAAAAGCAGGACTTTAACGTTTCTATCCTTGTGAAGAAAGTTGCCCTTCTGACTAAATGGAGTTCAGAGAGGTAGAGCTGTGCAGGGAGGCCAGCGACCCCACAACAAATGGAGGTATACAGCAGGCAGGTCACAGGGAGTGTTAGAGAAAAAGTTAATGCATGCAGATAATGTGGAG
>NW_008338533.1:4365591-4369184 GCF_000622305.1 Nannospalax galili | reverse complement strand
ATGGATATAACAGTTATGAGCATACAAAATTTGTTCATAAAGAAATAGATCAAGGGGCTGGAGAGATGGCTCAGTGGTTAAGAACAGTGTTCTTGCAGAAGACCCAGGTTCAAATCCCAGCACCCACATGGCAGCTAACAACTGTCCGTAACTCCAGTTCCAGGGGAATCAGACAACCTCTTCTGCCTGCCGCAGGCATTGCACGACATGGGTGCGCTTACCTACATGCAGGCAATACACACATACACATAAAATAATAAAATTTTAAAAAATAAAAATAAAAAATAAATGGGGTGGGGGGAGGTTGGGGAGATGGCTCAGCAGTTAGAGCACTGGCTGCTCTTGCAGAGAACCAGGGTTCGATTCCCAGGACCCACATGGCAGCTGACAACAGTCCATAACTCCAGCTCCAGGGAATCCAATGCCCTCCACCGACCTTCGTGGACATTGTATGACACGGGTGCACTTACATACATACAGTCAATTCACTCATACACATAAAAGAAAAATAATCTTTTCAAAAAAAATAAAAATGGGAGACAGTGTAATAAATGTCCCACCAGCAAAGCAGGTTTGCAAAATGATACACAATTATTGTGCTAACTTTTTATTTTAAATAATTTCAGATTTAGAGAACTGCAGCACATTCTTGAATACCTTTTATATGGATTCTCAAAGTTAAGCCTTCATCACAATTCTGCATATATATATATATATATATCCACACACATGCACATATACACATGCACTTTATACATATTCATCATTTACAGTAATAAGCTCATTTTTCCTGTTCCAGAGCCAGACACGGTGCTCCCTTATTGTGTGTCCTGAGTGTCCTGAGGTAGAGCTCGGCTTTCTTTTGCTCTTCATGCCCTTGACATTTTTTGAAGAGTACAATCCAGTTATTTTATAGACTGTTCCTTGGTTTGGATATGTCTGATGGCCACCCATGATTAGATTATATAACATTTTCCTTTAAGTAAATATCTATGGCACGGAAGACCTTGAGATATTTTGCTATTGGATTAAGGCAGCATGTTTGTCCTGATCACAACAGGAAACTAACGATCCACTGGAGGATTTAACTGAAATTGTTTTAATGAAGAGAACCTTCACCAAGGTGTGAGCAAGGTTAAAGGAAATGCTTGGGGCGGGAGGGGGGGCTTGGCACAGGACAATCATGTGCCTTCTAAGCCCTAAACTGAAGGAAGGAGAGGACAGGACACTGGAGCTTAAATAGCAGGGCCAGCTGGAAGCAGCTGGACTCATGGGGAGCCTGGGTTGGAACAGAGGACGAGGATTACAAACACCCAACTCTTCTGTCTACCACTCAGCAACCTCCTCTTAGTCAAAACCAACCAGAACCAAACCGGAAGTCCGCTTTCTAGTGGACACTGCAGGCAGGAGAGTGAAAGAGACCTGAGGCTGGGGACGACCGGTATAGAAGCAAGTTCTGCCGTCTAGAGACATGAAACAAGGTCACCTCGGATTTTTCTCACAGTACAGAATTCTAGCTGAGGGTCAGCACTGGAAACAGCAGGCACGGACACCATGTTCATGTACCACCTCCTTCCCTGCAGACTTTACAGAGATTTTTATTTTTTTTAATCATGTGTATCTACATACATGCATGTCTTTCTGTGTCTGTGTGTGTGTGCGCACACATGTGTGTGTGTGCGTGTACGTATGTGCACATAAATGTGAGCGCTCACAAGAGGCCAAAGATGTCAGATTCACTAGAGCTGGAGCTACTGGCATTTGTGAGCCGCGTCACATGGGTGCTGAGAATTAAACTCGCGCCCTCTAGAACAGTACAGGCTTTTAACCACCGCGCCATCTCTCCAGCCCTTTCCTGTAGATGTTAAAGCAAGAAACTCCAGAAGGTGGTGAACCCATCACCACCACCAGTCTATGTAAGAGCAGAAATGGGAGGGGAGGAGCCACCAGCCTAGAGTGGGAAATGCCCCCATTAACCAGCCCCCATCTGGAGGGGAAGAGACTGCCATCCCCTCAAGACAAGGTAGAAACTCTCCAGCCAGGGTCCTTGAGAATCACCTGCAGCAAGTGGGTTCACTGCACAGACTGGCACAGCAATCCCTATGTGATGTCGGTCTGGCTGGCACCTCTGATCTATCCTGTGCTATCTCTGATGAAAACCCCAGAGAAGTGGCGGGGGGGGTCAAGAGGTGCAGATGTTAGCCATGTAAGAATTTTCTCTATCAAGTTCCTGCTCTCTGATCATCATGCAACATAGGATCTCACAAATGTTTGCTAGCCTGAGAGGTATTTTTTTTATTTATTATTTTTATTATGTGTACGAGTGTATTGCCTGCATGTGTGTAAGTGCACCCATGTCATGCAGTGCCCATGGAGGTCAGAAGAGGGCGTTGGATCCCCTGGAACTGGAGTTATGGATGGTTGTCAGCCACCATGTGGCTGTCGGGAATTAAACCCAGGCCTCTGCAAGAGCAGCCAGTGCTCTTACCCACTGAGCCATCTCTCCAGCCCCTAAGAGGTAGATAGTTTTGACAAGTATATCAAGTTTGAGGCTGAAAGACGTCTTCCTAGAATCACTTAGTTGAGCATGACAGGAGGGAACTATACCCCATTATCAAATGAGAATGTGGCACGCACCTGTAATCCCAGCTACTATAAGACAGGAGGACTGCAAGCTCAAGGCCAGCCTGGGCTACATAGCAAGCACAAGGCCAGCCTGGGCTATATAGCAAGTTCAAGAACAGCCTGGGCTATCTGATGAGGTCCCGTCTCAACCTAGGTTCAGTCACTAGTCCCAAGAGGGAAAAAGATGAAGCAGGCTGCTTGGTGGAGAATATACCTAAATATGACAAAGGCCAACCCACGTTGGCCATCACCCAACAGAAACCAGACTCTCTTGCAAAGGGCATATTTCACCTTTCCCTACTCCAGCATCACTGTAACTGTAAGTTAAACGCTCACTGCTGGGAGGCACGCACCGGGTGCACCACCATCCTTAGGACCACCTGAGGCAAGACTTCTCCAAAACCGCCATTTGGAAAATCCTAATGAGTTCCCTGGGCTTGCTTACAGAGCACAGGGTGGTGGCGAGGGGACACCTACAAAGGAGAGGGCACCCTTGGGCTTTTCCCTACATTCCCTCCATGGCTTCCTGGCCTGCTGCTGGCCGTCCAAGATGGCGAAGCCTCTATCCTCTCTCTGGCTTGCCCTGTCCCTAACCTTAGTCCTCCCCACCTCATGCAGTTAAGGCTGACTGGGTGGGAGGGGTGACCGTCTCCCTCTGCCCCTCCCCCCGTCCTATGGAGGGTCTTGTAGTCCAATTCCTTTGAGGCGATAGAAGCAAGCAGGTCAGAAGCTAGAGAAGAAGGCATCTTATCCTTGACTCCGAGGTCAAGCTTATCCAACAAACTGGCATAGCAAATCCAACCCTAACCACAGAAAAGCTTCAAGCCAGCACCCAGGCCAACTCCCACACAGACCCACAGCTAGAGACACACCCAAGTCCAGCCTCCACCGGGTTGGAAAAGAAACACTCTGAAACGAATTTAAGACTACAACTTTAGAACAGAACATTGTTACCAAAACGAAACCAC
>NW_008338533.1:4346425-4365217 GCF_000622305.1 Nannospalax galili | reverse complement strand
AGTGTTCTTAACCACTGAGCCATCTCTCCAGCCCTGAAAGTTGGTTTTTTTAATTAAACCATTTCATATTTACATTCCAATGAATTGTAGGCATCAACAACTACCTTCATATTTAAAAAGCTAAATATATGTATATAATTATAATGCATATAAATAGTCAGAAGTCCACAAATCAGCTGCTAACGGTAATTAACACATGACAGGAAGAGATAATGGGACACAATGTGGGTCAGTGGTAAATTTCCCATCTCCTTCCTTCTTTAAAACTCATGATAAACACATTTGCATAGTACTTACAGAATTGTTCTAAAGGGAAAAAAAGTTTTTTCTGGTACTTTCTGTATGAAGGTCAAGGGTTAGTGATTTATCATGAGGTCGGAGGAGATGGTGCGTGCAAAAACCTTTATCATGAACCCCAACGCAAAGGCCTTCAGGCCGTCCCCCGGCCTGAGGTGCCCCCATCAGTGCCTCACCCCGCAGGCAAACATCCTTTCACATCCCATTATCTGTTTAAAGATCAGCATTCAGTATTTCCTTCACCAGTGAAAGAGAGAGAGAGAGAGAGAGAGAGAGAGAGAGAGAGAGAGAGAGAGAGCGAGAGAGAGAGAGAGAGAGAGAGAGAGAGAGAGAGAGAGAGAGTTGTGGCTTGCGGCAGAAACCAGCATCTTCCCAACGTTTTTGACCTTCCGTTCTGGTTAGACTCTTCCCAGGTTCCCGAACGGCCTCCTGGCCCCCCACCCTGCTCCTCCCCATCGACCTCTCCCGAGCAGTCTGTCCGTCCTGCCTCTGCAAAGGCCAAACCAAGTCAGTGGACGCCTGTCCCCAAACCTCAGCCATCCCCTGGGCTCAGTCTCCCTTGACCGCGCCGCGGCTCACAGACTGCACAGCTAGACTTTCTACGGAGAGTCGGCCGTGCAAAGACAAAGCCTAGTTCCTCGGGTTCTGCCCCCCATGTCCAGCATCTTAATGCACTTAAGGCAACCCTTTAATGTTTTTTTTTTTTTTTTCGGTCTTTTTGAGACAGGGTCTCCCTATAGCCCCAGCTGGCCTGGAACTCACCAGGTAGACCAGCCTGGCCTTGAACTCACAGACCTGCCCCACCACACCTGGCCCTTTAATGTATTGTAATCTGGGAAAGTGGGGCATGGTGTTTAGTATAGTTTATGTTGACTAGCAGAGCAGGAGGAGAGGGGTCTTGGAAGAGAGTCTATTTTCTTTTATATTTCCTGCCTATGATAATCTATCTCTTCTGATCATAAAAACGTTAGTTAAGTGATCACATTGTCATGAACAGTGAAAGTTGTTAACACTGATGTTTAAAGGATGTTTAGCGGGGACATGTCATACAGTCTTCCATGTCACAAGGGGTTGGGAAGGTCCTTAGAACTGCCACCATGACTGCTGCTCAGTATTGAGCAAATTCAGTTCAGTTCTGCAGTGAACTTCTGGTGGGACGTGAGGGGACAGAGGTCTCCCTTCCCATTTACTACACTGGGTGTAACTCCCGTCTTCCCTGGAAAGATGCAAAGTGGTTCTAGGATTCTGAGGGTGCTGTGAAGGTGGTTGTGGTTGAGCCCCAGGTGTTGTATGTGCAGGCAAACGCTGCCCACTGAACATCATTCCCAGCGGGCTGTTAGTTTGAAATAAATGATTTCCTGATCACCCCAATATTCTGCTAATTTATGCCTCTGAGCAAAGTTTAGTATCAATCCAGATATGAGTACATCTTTAATTAACTTCTGATTAATGCTTCTGTCAGTCCAAATCTCCCGATAGAATTGTTTTCTACATCAATTTCTTTCATCTGAGAAGAAAAGAAACAAAATTTCAAAGAAAACCAAATTAAAAGATTAGAAGAGAAGGAAAATTAATAAACCCCGCGGCATATGAAACTCACCTCTGACGCTCTCTGAGACAGAACCAGTACCATGACTGTTTAAGACTGTTCCAGGTAGGTCATCTTTATATCCTGTGGGAATAAAGAATCCTAATTCAGTACTTCAAAAGCCTGGGCTGATGTTTCCATGATCTGTTTAGCAATTAGCCGATTGCCGAAGTATAGATAATATTCCCTGCTCTCGTGCTGGCGTATAGTTAAAATGAAAAATACTGTATTTTTCAGGTTGGAGGGATAGCGGGTGCTTTCCGTTTGGAGTTTCTGTCGTCTTAACATCCGCCCCGTCCCCTCAGCTGCAGCCCTGGTTAACCTCCTGTCACTCCTTCCTCCAAGTCCCACTCCTTTTTAGTGCAAACTTGCTCAATTCTTGCCCCTCCAGCAACTTCTTACCAAACTGTGTCTAACAATATCTCCATCTCCCCCAGAACAGAATTCCATGAGAAGGAAAGTAAGCGAAAGCCAGAACCTTATCTTTTTATAGAACAGAATAAAATCCACAGCTATTTGACTCGCTCTGGACAGAGCGTATAGCCAACGCCACGTGCATGAGTGCTTAATAAGACACGATTCAGTGATGTCACAGCCTGGCAGGGAGGCCACAGGGAACTCCAGAGACAGCAGCACGGCAAAACTCTGCAACAAATTTAACAACCCGTGACCGATAACAGCTAGCAGTGAAAAAAAAAAAAAATGCATAAGTTAATCCTTAGGCCCTGTGCTCAAGATGCATATTCAGTTATACTGCAGAAAATATATAACAAAATATACCAGGAAATTAATACTTATAAAACTGCTAGTCTTTCTACACATTTATCACAAATGTGTGGTAAAGCATCAAATAGAGACCAGCTCATTTGTAGCTCAAATTACAAACCTCGTCTCCTGAAAAATTAAGCATTGTGGTGGTGCACGCTTGTTAATCCAGCACTCAGGAGGATAATGAGTTTGAGGCCAGCCTAGGCTACACAGGGAACCGTTATCTCAGAAGAAAATTAAGTATTAACAAAGATAAATGATCATTTTAGAGTATCTGTGTAGTCAGTTTGCACACAGGATGGTTCTTTTGACCTCAAAGCACAGGCTTGATTTGAAAGCTTCCTCACAGAAACACTGTTCAAATCTTCAAGCATTAACAGGTCAAGAGATGGCTCAGTGGTTAAGAGCACCAGCTACTCTTCCAGAGGACCCGAGTTCAGTTCCCAGCACCCACACTGGGCAGCTCACAACTGCCTTAAATTCCAGCTCCCGGGGATCCAACACCTCTAGCACCTGCACTCGTGTACACATCCCCACAGAGGCACATGGACATACACGTAATTAAAACAAAAACAGGGCTAGAGAGATAGGGCAGCAGTCAAGAGTACTGCAGTGGACCTAAGTTCAGTTCCCAGCACCCACACTGGGCAGCTCACAACTGCCTGCAACTCCATCTCTGCAGGACCTGACGGCCTCTTCTGGCTTCCACTGCACTCTCTATACAAACCTACACACACACCCAGATATACAATTCAATATAAAAACAAAAATCTTAACAATAAATTTTAAGAGAAATCATAGGAAATAAAATAAGTGCCAAAAATTACAAAAGGAGCCTGTGGACTGCCCAATGTTGCCCTGAGTTTTAAAACTGGGTCAGAGGTAGAGTCTACAAACTCCAAGCAAATGGTTGCCAGCAGAATATGTGAACCACATCTTAATATGGTAAAGGAACCAGGTGAAAGTAATTTCAGTTGTGTATTTCATTTAATCCAATATACCCGCCTATCATTTCTTCATGTAATCAATGTTTCTCAATGTTAATGAAAAGTCAGTCATGGTGGTAGACACCCGCAGTCAGCTACCTACAAGGCAGACATAGGAGGCTCACTTGAGCCAGCCTGGGCAACATAGCAAGACCCCCAACTCAAATGTCAATGAGCTATTTTGCAACTTGTGTTCTATTGTGTCTTTAAATCTGATGTGACTTTCATGCTTATGCCACATCATAATTGGAACCACATGTGTCTTTTGGCTAATGCTGGGCTTGCAGCTATTGACCTATAAGCTACTGAGCCCAGCACGATTCTAACACTGGTCCCTGTTGCAATCCACAGAAAGCAGGGACAAGCCAAGGGAAGATCAAGAACGCAGAGCTGTGGTGGGTCACGAGCCAGAGCTATGAGGGAAGGGGTCGGCGCAGCCAAGAGTCAAGCACTGAGGCTGATCCCATTCCACCATCTTCTGAGACAAACTGAGGCGCTCCCTCTGAGCGGGAGGAAGGAAGTGGAATTCCCTACCAGCTGCCCTCTCATACACACCTCAGAGCACTTGGCACAACGCTGATTCCCATCCATCTCCCATTCTGTGGTTACATCTCCTCCACGTCTGTTCTGGTCCCACAGCATCTCACACACCATGAGGAAAGTCCAGGGCAGCCAGCGAGAAATGCCCATCAGGGGCAGCAGGCTAGGCACTACCAGGCCGTGCCCAGGTAAGTCCATTTCTATGGCAGGTGGGAAACAAATGACCAGGGCCCCCAGGGGCAGGGAATGGAAGGTCAGGTGTGATCCCAGCACAACAAAAATGCAGGAATGAGCTGGGCGTGGTGGCGCACGCCTTTAATCCCAGCACTCCGGAGGCAGAAGCAAGCAAATCTCTGTGAGTTCAAGGCCAGCCTGGTCTACATAGTGAGTTCCAGGACAGCTAGGGCTACAGGGAGACCCTGTCTCAAAAAGACAAAAAAAAAAAAAAATGCAGGAACGATTAAGGGTTGCCTCGAATGACCACAAACTATGAAACCAAACTAATTGCATTCTGGGCCTTAAATCAGCAGACAGGTGTATCACGTTACCACCTGCCTGGATCTCTACCCCATCCATCATCTGTTTAATCTTCACATCTGATGCGGCCTCACTCCTTCGTACCAAGCTTTGCCCAAGGTGTTCTTCAAAGTTAGAACTATTTCAGTCATTTCAAGCCCATCAGACCAATAGAAACAGCATCCAGAGGCCTTTTCTGGGTCTTCAGACCTAGGACTCGGGTCTGCTCACTGCTTCCTGCATTCTGTCCCAGATCTTCCTTTCCGCCATTTTCTGTCTCATGTTCCTGTGCATCATTGGCCTGAGGCTGGGGTGCTCCAATCCCAATGGTTCCTGATCTTAATGCACTGATCTTCCTAGAAGCTAAATGTGCCTTGCTGGGTACTCCTAACAGATGTACCTGGTGGGTCCCTAGCACCCAGGTCTCCACAGCTGCCTTACTTCAGCACTGATTGGTTCACCAACACCCCCAGCTTGACCCAGCTGCCACAATCACCCCATTCCCTACAATTCATCCTAGTTTAGGACACATGCTCTCCAAGCTCTGTCTTTGATCTCACCCACCGAGGGCCTTTTCCAGTGGCTTCTGCAGTTTGCACGCCAGCTCCTTTGGATGACTGGCTTCACAGTGTGGGAGCTGGCATACCTTCTGCAAGTTACAGCCTGCCCACCTGCACCTTTGGCTTCTCTTTGCTGCCTGGAGCATCCAGAGGCAGGCTTCTTCCTTCGTTTGGGAGGTGGCAGGGGTTTGACACAGGGTCTCCTACAGCCCCAGCTGGCCTCGAACTCGCTATGTACACCAGGCTGGCCTCAGTCTCACAGAGATCTGCCTGCCTCCACCTCCCAAGTGCTGGGATTAAAGGGCTATGCCACCATGCCCGGCCCAAGGACTATCCTTAGAGGCCCCCTAGGCACCCATCCTAGGTTGGGCCTTGATGTCATTTACATTAGTTTCTTTCCTGTTGCTGTCGTAAAATACCCTGACAAAAAGAAACTTAGGGGAGAAAGGGTTTATTTGGGCTTATAGTTCCAGAAGGACATTACATCATGCTAAGGAAGACATGGCAAGCAGGTGTGGCTGGAGCGGAAGCCTGTTGAACACACTGCATCTGCACACGAGAAACAGCAGCAAGTGAGGCCAGGCTACAAAACCTCAAAGCCCCCAGTGACATCCTTCCTCCAGCAAGGCTCCACCTCCTAAAGGTTCCATGACCTTCCCAAACAGCGCCACCAGCTCGGGACAAGTGTTCAAAGACATGAGCTGCAGGGACATTTCATATTCAAACTGCATCTCGAAGTACTTGTCATGATTTACGCATGATACGTCTATTTTCTTACATGTTGATCTGTCCTCCCTTCATACTCTAAAGTCTGTTAAAGTCAAAGTTGCCAGTGTATGCCCAGTCCCCTTCATAGTGCCACACTAAATAATTCTTGGGTGAAAATGAATGAATGAATGAATGAATGAATGATTGATTTATCTGACTGAAAGTCAAGTACCTATAGTGAAAAACAAGAGGGCTAGGGAGAAGGCTTAGTAAGCAAAGTGCTTGCCACACAACAGTGTGCTCTGGAACTCCAGTGCTGGGGATGTGGAGACAGGTGGATCCCAGGAGCTTATAGGTTAGTCAGTCTAGTCTAGCTGGTGACCTCAGGGTTCAGTGAGAGACCATGTCTCAAGAAAATAAAGGTGGAAGGGCTGGAGAGATGTCTCAGTGGTTAAGAGCACTGACTGCTCTTGCAGAGGACCTGGGTTCAACTCCCAGCAACCATATGGCAGCTAACAACTGTCCATAACTCCAGTGCTAGGGGATTTTATGCCCTCTTCTGACCTTCAAGGGCACTGCATGTCACGGGTGCACTTAACATACATGCAGGCAATGTACTCACACACATAAAACTTATAATTTTTTTAAATGAGGAGAAGGATCAAGGAAGATATCTGAAATCAACTTTAGCCTCACATGCACATGCATAGGTCAGTGCATTCCCATACACATGTGCACCCAACGAGCTTCATCTCCCAAGAGGCTGCTGCATCTGTTTAAAGGAAGCAGGAGCCATGCAGATCCGCCCACCTGCCCCCCATGGTGGAGGGTAGCTGAACAGTGTGTGGGTCACAGGGACGATGAGCAGGCACTAATTTTTTGCCCATATCCATCCATATCCGCAATGAAGAGAGGGTCAAGTCCATCTTTTGTCAGCTGTAGGACCACAGGACACGAGGCAGGCACCTGGATGGGATTCAAAGCTTTGACTCAATAAATGCCATTAGGTTAGTTCCAGCTCTGCCTCAGTTTCCCATCATACCTGTGCACACTGGGCTGAATGTGGTTTGGCAGTGCAAGTCAGGGGCTTAAAGTGTGATCCCTCGGACCTTGAGCTCTCTCTGAACCTCAGTTTTCCTCATCTAAATAGTGGACTTAGGTGGTAAAGTGGCTCAGCAGTTAAGAGCACTTGCTGCTCTTGCAGAGGACCCAAGTTTGGCTCCCAGAATCCACATCAGGCAAATCACAACCATCTTTAAGTCCAGCTCCAAGGGATGTGATAGTCTAGCCTCCACAGGCACCTGTGCTTACATGCACACGCCCACACATGTGCACATACATATATAAAATAAAAATAAATAAATCTTTAAACTGTGGGGCCATTTCTCTTCTTTCATAGCATCACTCATTGTCAAGGGCGCAGGAATTGGAACTCACTCAGCATTGGCAAGGGACCAAGAGACCCTCATTACCAACATCATCTTCTAGAATCCAAGGACCCAAGGAAGCCACATGGCTGCTCTCTGGAGCTCACGGCGTGGGTGTGAGTTGAACTAGGATCATGGATAGGAAATCACGTGGGCAAGTTCAATATGCTCTGTCAACACTGACATAATGAAGCTAACGTGAACACCAACTGTTCCTGTTTATTGTGAAAATCCTCAGAAAATAGAAACAATATTAAACCCGGTAATTATGGCCTGAAAATACCTGAGAGCTGCTTTGGTTCAAACTTTAACTTTCCATTTTACCAGAAATGGAGACAGTGATGTTGATCCCCCCGCCACACACACACACACACACACACACACACGTGCGCTTCCCTTTTCCTGGGTCTCAACTTCCCCTTCAGAACCGTTTGGACCCAAACCTTTCCCTTAGCTTCTGGAGAACACAGGTTGAAAGTGTCAGAAATGACTTTGTTTGCTTATTTGTTTTTGGCAGAGTTGGGGTCTTTTGTTATTTTGTGTGTGTGTGTATATGTGCAGTTTTTGCTTATTTTGTGTTTGTTTTGGGACAGTCTTGCTGGATAGCCTTTGCTAGCCTCAAACATACAGCAATCCTCCCACCTCTACTTCCAAAGTGTCGGGACTTTCTCCTGCACTCCTCAGCCGAACCAAGAATTATTTTGTCTACCATCAGTCTGAGAGCAGTTGAAAAACAAAAATCGTTTAAGGTCGAGATAATAATCAAGAAAGTGAATATTTAAACTCAAGTCTTCCTGACTGTAAAGCCCTCGGTTCTAGAGTGCTGTCCTGTGGGTTCTCTACCCTTGGTGGGACCACCTGCCTTGGGGAGGGCAGTCAGCAACTAAACTTCTCTTTCTAATACTCACTCTCTTCTAGTCCTGTCTCCTCAAATATGTCCTACACTTACCGACCCACTTCCAGATTGCAATAATATGGCAGAAGTAACGGGCCGTCACCTCCAAGATCTGGTGCTGGAAGGGCTGCAGCCCCTGTGGAGCTCGCTCTCTGGCTTTGCTCTCTGGGTCTCACCAAGAGCCACAGACTAACTGTGTCTTTCCTCCCTAAAAGTCCTGACTCCCAATCTGATGATCCTTGAAAATAAGACCTTTAAGGTCTTATGGGGTCATTAGGGTTAAATGAAGCCTTGGGTGAGGGACGCATTGGATAGGGCTGTGCACCTCTAAGATGGGGAGGGGGAAGACTAGGAACACAGTGGTAGAGAACTCGCCTCACATATATGAAGACTTGGGTTTCATTCCCAGCATGGCCAAAAATACTAATATTAATCACACTATGGTATCTCTCAGTATTCCCACTCAGAGAAAAGGGTACAATGGAGGCAGTCCACACACTGGGAAGTGAACTCTTAACATCAGAGTCACGTAAAACAGCAGAGCGGGGATTAGATGATCCTAGGATGAAGTCAAATAAGCAAGAGGTAAAAAGGTAAAGATGGCTGGTGAGATGACTCAGCAGATAAGGGTGCTTGCTGTGCAACTTGATGATATGGACTCTATCCCTTGAACCCACATAAAGATCAAAGGTGAGAGTCAACGCCACAGAACGGTCCTCTGCCCTCCACGTGAGCACCTGGTATGCATGCTTACCCACACACATCATGCACAGATACATAATTTAAACAAAAAAGGTGAGGAATAGCCTTCTGATCAGGCGCATAGGTCTCTAAATCCTAAAACTAGAACTCGAGGTTGGACTGGATTTCTACATACTGATGACTGAAAGGTTTAATTCCGACTGTCAACAGCCAATAGGCACCATGGTGCTGTGAGTTACACCAGGAGGGACTCCGCTAACAAGGAAGTGAAAATAGTTTCAAGGGGATGATAGCAAAGCCACTGGAGAACAGAGGCAGAGGCTAGTCAGTAAACAAGGTGGGCAACTACATTTTTGAGATTTTCATACATGAGTGTAATGTATTTATATCATCTCCACCCCTCCACCTCCTGCCTATCCCCCTGTATTAGTCACTTTTCTGTTGCTGTGATAAAACACTGTGACCAAGGAAACTTATAAAAGGAAGAGTTTGAGTTTATTGTTCCAGGGGCAAGAATTCATGATGGTGAGGGAGGCCTGAGCAGAAAGCCAAGTGATCACATCTTCAGGCAGGCACAGGACGTGGAGAGAGAAACTGGAAATCCAGCAAGGCTTAAAAACCCTCGCAGCACCCCAGTGATGTGCTTCCTCCAGCATGACTCTCCCCAAAAGTGCCACAAAGTGGTGACCAAGTGTCCAAATACTTGGAGCCTCTGAGGGACACTCTTTTGAACCACCATACCCCCATATATACCATATATACTTACAGGCGCACATACACATGTGCACAGAGCCTACTGAACCCATTTAGGATTGCTCCTATGTATATGTGTTTAGGACTGATCACTTGGGATTAGATAACTGTGGTGGTTTGAATGAGAATGTCCCCCATAGACTCCAAGTATTTGGACATTTTGTCCCCAGTTGGTGGCACTGTTTGGGGAGGTCTTAGAAGGTGTGGCCATGCTGGAGGAAGCACGTCACTGGAGGCAGGCTTGGGGAGTTCTTAAGCCTTGTGGGATCTCCAGTCACCCTCTTCTTCCTGTGCCTGCTTGAAGGTGTGAGAGCTTAGCTTCTGCTCCTCCTCTGGCCACCTCTGCCGCCATGCCTCCCCACCATGATGGACTCTTGCCCCTTTGGAACTGTAAGCTCAAATAAACTCCTTTTATAAGTTCTCTTGGTCACAGGGTTTTATCACAGCAACAGAAAAGTAACTAAGACAATGACTTACCAGGAGCTTGTCCCTGGAGAAGACAGATTCTCCCTCTGAGCAGCCACTGATGGCCTGGAGTTCTTCATCTAGCCACGGGGCCTCATGAAAGCTTCCCCATCCCTGTTGGCATGTCAGCTGGTGTGGTCATTGTGCAGGTCTCGTTTAGGCAACCAGATTATTTAGATTTCCTGGGTGCAGCTTCTCGGGCGTGCCTAGAAGACACTGTCTTGCAGTACATGTTCTGCTCCTCTGGCCTTTACAAATTTGCTGGCCCCTCTTCCACAACTGGATTTCAATGCCCCTAGGAAATTCTGGAGAAGGATAGAGCATGCACCTTTGAGGCCTCCCTCCCAGGGGTGAGAGAAGTGGGTGTTCATACACCAACTCCTGTCAGTCACTGGTGAGAGACCGCATTCATTCCCAGCACCCTTACCTTTGAAACTATTCAGATAGAAGCAACTGGAAGTCAGGCGCTGTGCCTAAATAGCGTGAGTGCCAGGGGCCAGGACTGACTCCAGAGCCCCACCGCATTCCCTGATCTTGTCACAGCATATCATCATTTAGACAGAAGTACACACAGTCTCACTAAATGGATCCATTGGAAACTGCTATGAAGACCTGTTGAAATGAAGAGCACTGTTCCACTCCTGAGGTCGTCTGAATTTTCTCACTCAAACATCCAGTCTTATGTTATTTGTTAACTTTCCGCTATTAAAAACACTGGTGAATTTATCTTGCCGGTTGCATGGGCATTATTTTACTATACTTGTGAGAAATAATACATGATTCAGAATCTGTCATTGGGGTCTAGGGATGGAGCTCCATTGGTAGAGAACATACCTAGCACTTACAAAGTCATGAATTCAATCCCCAGCACTGCACAGAGCCAGACAGGGTGTCACTCACATGTAATCCTGTAACTCAGGGGTGGGGACAGGAGGATCAGGAGTTCAAGGTCATGCCGGTTTGGGCTACATGAGATTCAGTCTTAGAAAAAGCAGTTTGTTGGGTACGGGGAGGTTTCAGGTTTGCTATAGAATATAGGTAGACATGTTTTCTTCTGCTTTTCCTCCCGTCAATCTTAGTTGATCAAGTTCGTGTCTCTAGCCTTAGCCACTGTGGCCCACTGATCCATCTGTCTGTTACACAGGTTTGGTACTTCCAGTAGTTTGAATTCAGTGATGCACAGGGCAAGTGTGCCACAAGCAGAGGGAGGACAATCATTCCAAAGACAAGTCAAAGTATCATCAGCACCCACTTACCTGCTCCTGTGCATGTACACACACACACACACACACACACACACACACACACACACAGTAGCATGTAAGATGAACTATGTAAAACAGGTGACATAGAGGCAGATCATCACTCTTTAAAATTCATTTTAGACTGCATAGATAGTGGGAACAACTCAGTCTCTAAAGGACTGCTGGAGGAAAAGTAATAACTCTACTTCAAAGTCAACATCAGTGTACTTAGGATAAAAGGCTTAACAGTGCCTGTAAGAATTGAAATACTTACTTTTAAAGACATTATACGGACAAATATTTCTTGATGCTTTCTTTCAAATTCCAGTGTTTAAATAACATTAAAAACCTAGTAATACTTTTAGGCGTATCAAACCAAAATTTTATTATTCCTTCAAACGTGCTTTTTCAATGAAGCTTTCTTTATTAAATCTGTTGTGCATTAAGTAAAGATACGATCTAAATGGCAGAAATGTAAATGGATTCACATTATTAAAGATAAATTCCGAATGTTAAAAAGCAAGGTTGAAAAGAGGCTTGGAGATGACTCAGTTGGTAGAGTGCTTTCCGGGCAAGTCTCTGGACCTGAATTTGAATCCCCAGCATTCAAGGAAAGCGCTGGGTGAGGCAGTGCGTGTCTAACTCCAGCTGTGGGGAAGTGGAGACAGGCAGATGCCTAGAGCTTCCTGGCTACCCATTATAGTCAATTCAGTGAGCACCAGGTTCAACAAGATATTCTGTTTCAAAAACTCAGGAGGAGAGCAACTAAGACACACATGCAATATCATCCTCTAGCCTTCACATGCATGTGCACACAGACATGTACACAAACATGACCATGCACATACATGTGCAATACATACACGTACACATGCAAGACAGATAAAAATAGAAAAAAAGCAACTGATGTTTTTATGTGTATGAGGGTTCTGCCCACATGTAAGTGCACCATGTGTGTGCAATGCCTGTGACAGCCAGAAGAGGGCATATGGCCCCCTGGAGTTGGAGTTACGGATGGTTGTTAACCACCATGTCAGTGCTGGGAACCGAACCCAGGTCCTCAGCAAGAACAGCCAGTGCTCTTAACCACTGAGCCATCTCTCCAACCCCCAGAGCTGTGATTTTTAAATTTTAAAAAGCATGGTAGGACAAATAAAAATCAATAAATGAACTGTGGCCAGAAGTATCTTTTCTACTTTTTATGAGTTTATTTCTGGGAAACGAAGGATTAGCGCCTAAACTTAAACTGACGAAAAATGTCCAAAGAAAGCAGGCAGACCTAATTCATCAAAAGTAAACAGCTACACATATCTGAGAAATGAACACTACATTGCTGTATGGGTTCATTAAAAATGGTTCAAACACCCTGAAAATCTCTGATAAATAAACTTAGATATGTCAAGTCACATAAAAAATTGGCAGCACTATCACTGCTCTGGTTTTCTTTCTGTGTGGCGATAAAACACTGACCCAAAGTGACATAAGGGAGACAGGGTTTGCTTGGCTGCCTCTCCTTCCAGGTCACAGCCCACCACCGAGGGCAGGCAGGGCAGGAGCTCAAGGCAGGACCCGGAAGGCGGCCTGCTCGCTACTGCCCCCTGCTACTCCACATGGCATCGCCTCTAACCAGCTCAGGAAACGCAGCAGAAACTGGTGGGGGGGAGGGGTGGTGTCTGATCTAGGCAATCCCTCAAATGAGACTCCCTTCACGTGTGAATCTAGACAATTATCATGATGTACAAGCTACAAATATATGACACACTTATGATCAGAAGTATTTGTGATTGTGCCTCAGCCGGTTCCCCTGGAGTCCCCAACAGTCTGGCAGTGTTCGAGAATATCAGTTCCCCTCCAGGAATCAGCGTGCCTGATATTGTTAAAGGGGGAAATTCAGACACCAACTTCTGAGGCCCAACTCCAAGCCAAACCATCCCCAACCCCAAGCTGCTAGGAAATGACCAGTTAGAAAATCTAGGACATTGGCTGCAGTGGAACGCTGAGGTGGTGTTTATAGAAGAGTAAAGAAACAGAGACAGGGCCTGGGCCCTAAGGGAAAGCCAATCAACACGTCAAATGACATAGTTCCACCGTCTAAGTTGTACGTCCAAAACTACAGTACAGAGGTCTAGGGGTTCCACAAAACCTGAAGGAATTCTTAGTGTAGCTATTAAATATACAGCACCTAGAGGACAGTTTCCAACCAGTTCTGAATGACTTACACCCACAGATTAGGGTATCTCTTAACTCTCAGAGAAGATTCGTTTTACTGTGGATGAGGATGAACACAGAGACGCACAACTGGTCAAGGTGCAAAGAGGAAGAAACTAGAGTGCTCGATCCTGAATGGAACATCTGCGTCACACTGTGCTGGGCTCAGGGATGGTCATGGAGAGGCAGCGGAAAGATTGTAAGAGCCAGAGGTGGTGGATGACTGCCACAAAACAGTGTTTTCCAGACACCACAGGGCAGTTGCACTGTCACCCCACTGCAGTGGGGACAGCACGCACAGACATACTCAAGCTCAAATCAGATAAAATCCGGGTGTAGAGGGAGGAGGTGGGCTTGAACCCACCCCTAGCTGAGGCTCAATTAGCACCTGAGCTTCTGGGAGAGTGAGAGTCAGTTTTCTTTAATGGTGTAGCCCCTGGAAGGTCAACCATGCTACAGTGGATGGCCGCACACCCGAGAACACACGGGCAACACAAACTGGACTTGACCGGTTTTGTTTTTATTTTTTATTATTTTTATTTTATGTGTATGAGTGTATTGTCTGCACATGTGTAAGTGCACCCATGACATGCAGTGCCCATGGAGGTCAGAAGAGGATGTCACATCCCCTGGAGCTGGAGTTACAGACAGTTGTTAGCTGCCATGTGGGCACTGAGAATTGCGCCTGAGTGTTCTGCAAGAGCAGCCAGTGCTTTTAAAGGCTGAGCCATCTCTCCAGCGCCCCCCCCCGGGGGGGGGATCCCGTGCCCTTTTCTGACCTCCACAGACCTTGCACAACGCAGGTGCACTGACACACAGGCTTTGAACGGCCTGTGGAAGCTGAAACGGCTCAGCCTGAAGCAATCTGAGAGCTTCACATTACTTCAAGTGTGTCCTGCGCTTGAAGTCAGTGGTCACCACCAGGCTCCCGGGATCCATACAGCAGATTCTTTCCCCATGGCAAGAAGCGGCTTTGTTTGCAGAGTTGCTAAGAAGCTTTGTCTCCCTCCTAGAGATCCAAGATGGTTCTTAAGAGTCTTGATCTTCATGGCTTCCCAGTTGCTAGGGCAGTGAGCTGCCCACCATCAGTGAGACAGGAGCTCTGCCCAGACAGCAGCTGTGCCACCTCTATTTGGAAACCCTGCTGCCAGAGGCTTCTACAAGATGAGAAAACGAAAGCACTGCTAATTTGGCTTTCCCTGTCCCTCGGTCAAAAGGATTCTACTTGCAAAGCTATGACGCAGATTTAAAGAAGATTGTTGCCTTAGTAAAGACAAGCAGAAACTTTATCCTGGAGGCCCCACGGCACCAAGGTAGAGCTTATGAAGAGCTGTGAGGAAGTGCCTGGTCTTCAGGTGGACCGACCTGGCACCTGGGTGACTCAGTGTCCAGCCCAAGGCAACACCAGGACCAGTCAAGGCCTGTGTTTGCTAAGAACAGAGTCTATTCTGCTGAGTGGGTTGTTTGGGATTTGTCTTAGATCCTTTTCCTGTTGCTGTGATAAAATACCCTGTCAAAGGCAACTTAAGGAGACAGAGTTTACTCTAGATCTAAGGTCCAGTCCATCTTGGTGGGGAGTCAAGGCGGCAAGAGCTTGAAGCAGCTGGTCACACCGTATTCAAAGTCAAAGAACAGACTGAAAAACACGTGTGCTCCGCCTACTTCCCCGTTCAGGAATCTAAACCTAGGGAATGGTGCTCCCACTTTTAGGCTGGGTCTTCCCATCTCAATTAACCCAGTTAAGATAATTCCTCTCAGACATGGCCAGGGACTTGTCTCCCAGATGGTTCTAATTCTGTCATCACCAGTGGTAACAAGAAAACAAGTGTGATTTGTTACCAAAATATTCACATGATCTGCGTGATGTGTACATCAGCATGAAGAAATAATCAAAAATACGAAAGCGCCACCCACTTCCCCATCAGCAGGATGTATTTTCAGTGTTAAACCACACCCCTCGCTTACATAAACATCCCCTGTACAGAATGTCAAATGGCCTATTGTCTGTCCGCTCACCTCTGCTTACCGCACAATGAGCTTGGCCGGACAGATACTTCTAAGCCGAGATTTGGCTACCTACAATCTCCAAATCCCTGTGAACATCAGTTTCAGTGTTTGTAAATTTGAGATGACTCACTTAACAAGAACTGAGTGCCTAATGTACACCCATCACTGAGGTGCTAGGGATAGAACCGGAAAAGGAAGAAAGTAAAAAGGTCCAATGCTAAGCCACTGTGAAGCTTAGACTTTTCTGAATTTTTCAAGATTGTTCGGGAGCGCATAAGCGATAACACAGAGCATGTCATTGACACACGGCATGTTGGTATTATCAGCACACAGTAGGGAGCTAACACTGCGCCTAGCACAGCTCCACTCCATTCATTTCAAGATGGAAACTGTCATGAAGGAGGGAGGAAGTGGAGGTAGCCTCTGACCAGTGTCCTCACGGTGCCCCCCACCTCACCCCGGCCAATACTTCTTTTAACCACAGATATGACACTTAGTGAACTGCAAAATCAACTTAGGGGGTAAGGCCAGGGCTTTCCTTAAACAATGAAGTAGAACAAAATGGAATTGAACAGAACAGAGAGGGACAGATGGGGCAGAAAGGAACCGGGAACCGGGGGAAGAGAAACGGCACGAGGTTAGAATCCAAGGCTGCTCAGCCACAATCCCTGCAGCAGCCCCTCCCCGTCGCAGGCCCCACGGACACCTTCTGAGACACTGTGGATCTCCAGCTAACAGGGCTTCTCACCTGAGAAGTGAGTGGACCTCAAAGGGGCACAGGTGGCCACACATCCTGCTCCCACCCCCTTCCCTGCCTCCTGCCCAGGGGTCAGAGAGTCTGGCTTCAGCTTGAGCGTGAAACCTCCCCCATGCTCAGTTACAAGAAGAGACTTCCACTTCACGTGGGCCCCGATTTCGCCTCTCAGAGCCCCCACCTTGCTGCTGTCTACCCATCTGTCCATGGCACTAAAACCCTAATAAACTCCTTACCCCCACCAATCCATCTCAGTGTCCCTCCTGACCCCCCACCTGAGGCCTTTCAATAAGGTTAAGCATTAATTACTGCTTCTGATCCAGTTGTGTGTGTGGGCGTGTACTTGTACACTTGTATGCTGGGCCAGGGTATACAACACATTTTTGATTATTTGCCACATTTAAAATAATAGACACATTTTGGTTTTGTTATTACCCTCAAATGCTTAATGTCTTACTCGTGTTTACAATGAGGACAACCGTAAACACGGACAGGAAGATGAATTTATCTTGTGAAAAGACAAAAAAAAATCTGTAAAACAAAACATCCTGAAAGCCACTTCCTACTGTCCCTCAGACCGTACTTCCTGGAACACTGGACACAGAAGCGGGGTAGGCGAAAGGAAGCCAGGCAGGGTGTGTTCCTGCTCCTCATAGACAAACTGGCCAAACCCGGCATCATCTCAGTAAGTTCTCAACTCATGTTTGCATGACATATTTGAAATTATCATGAAATTAAGAGAGAAATGTGGACAAGAGACGGCAAGGCAGGAAGACGAAGCAGACACATAGTGGTCTTCCAGACCCAGCGTGCCAACTCCAGGCGTACAGCTTGGGCTTCTGCATTTAGAGATTTGCCAGGTCTCCAGGTTCAGAGTCGTGAGAGCCGGTGAAGCTCAGAACTTCCTGTCTATGACCACATTCTCCCATCATCTTTTTTAACTTTTTAATTTCAAAAATACATTTATTTATTGTATGTGTGTGCAAGCATGCCGTGGCATGAATGTGGAAGCCTCAGGACAATTTACAAGAGTCTGTTCTAACCTTCCACCATGTGTGTGCAAGCATGCCGTGGCATGAATGTGGAAGCCTCAGGACAATTTACAAGAGTCTGTTCTAGCCTTCTACCACGTGGGTTCTGGGGATTAAACTCAGCCAGTACCTTTGCCCCGAGGCGCAGTGTCAGCCCATCTGTAAGTCTTTCTTCCAAACCACCGAATCATCCTCTGCTGTGAACTAACCTAAGTCTACCTACTCATGGTTGACTAGCAAGCTTTTTATTTTTGAGACAGGGTTAACCTAGTTAGCCTCAAACTCACCATCTAGTCCAGGCTGGCCTTTAACTTGTGATCCTTCTCCCTCAGCCTCCTGAGTGCTGTGATCACAGAATGTGCCTCACACTTAGCCTCGATGACTTTTTTTATCCTGTAAATGTCAACTGCTTCTAAAAGGCAGGTGTTCTTAATCATTTCCATGTCTTCTCAAATTAAAATATTAAAAGTATTTAAAGTGTTATTTTTATTTTATGTGTATGAATGTATTTCCTGCATGTACGCAATGTCCACGGAGGTCAGGAGAGGGCATCGAATCCCCCTGGAACCGGAGTTACGCTGCCATGTTTGTGCTGGGACTCAAACCCAGGCCCTCTGCAACAGCAGTCAGTGCTCTTAACCTCTGAGCAGTCTCTCCAGCACCTCAATGTAACATTTTTAAAAGCAAAGAAAATGCATAAGAAAGTTAAATGTATCAAGAATAATCGCTGAAATATTTTAAATATTTCTGACGTAAAACCATATTATTCTCTGAAATAATTTTCAAATGGACTGATTAGGGGGCTGATTAACCTCTATCATTTCAAAGTGATGATGACATTAAATGACGTTGAGTTATCTATAAATCAGTGATGTGTCCTGAAAGTAAGTGTTACTCCTGCTACTGACCAAGGAAAGTTAATAATACCAGGTTATGTTGCCTACATCATAAAGAACTCTATTTGAGGAAGAATTCATGAAAATTGAACATGTGACCTTATTTCATTTCTAAACGTGTGAACTAGCTCAGTCTACTTGTGTAAAGAATACATCAACATCAACTGCAGGCTAAGGGCCGTGACTGGAAGTGGGGGACGGCTCTGCAGCGCTCCACCTCTTACCATAAGATCACAAGAAAGACCTTTGTATAAGAAATCCACCATTTAGGGGCTGGAGAGATGGTTCAGTGATTAAGAACACTGGTTGTTCTTGCAGAAGACCCAGGTTTGAATCCCAGCACCCACATGGCAGCTGACAGCTGTCTGTAACTCCAGTCCCAGGGTATCCGACAGCCTCTTCTGACCTCCGTGGGCATTGCACTACATGGATGTACTTACCTACATC
>NW_008338533.1:4341099-4346178 GCF_000622305.1 Nannospalax galili | reverse complement strand
TCTGTGGGCATTGCAGGACATGGGTGCACTTACCTACATGCAGGCAATACACACATACACATAAAATAAAAATAAATAAAATTTAAAAATAAAAGAAACCCACCATTTAACTAACAGGGAAAACCAAAACTATGTTTCTTGTTCTATAAACTTGAAATCCCAGCTCTGTCTTTTCAGAAGGTCCAACAGCACCTTGCAATAAAGACTCACCCAAACCAGGGATGAGTTCTGCTCACCGTCCAGATGAGTCAGGTATCCAAGAATCTGCCCACTTTGTGGCTGAAGCCAGGGCTCCCTAGGACTCACTCACACCAAGGCACTATTCAGGGGTGCTACATACGGCCCTGCCTATTGAGCACTCATAACCCTGCAACCAAAAGCAGGAACCCTGAGGTCATGTCGAAGGGCTCAATCACTCTTGTACTGCTCCAAGAGGTACTGGCTAAACATTCAATATTACAACTGGCACAGACCAGCCCTGTGACAGTGGATGCTGATTATACATACCTTGTACGGTCATGACAGTGTGTCCTATCCAATTTTCAACCTTGTCCAATTCATGCAAGGGCAAGAAGGGTCTTCCAACGATTTTCATATGTTGACCATTAATCCTATCAATGAAATTTTCTAACCTCTAGCATGTTCATTAAGGAAGCCCATAGTATTCATCAAAAAGTACTGCAAGTCACATGTTCTCTCATGACAGCCATTTCTGCAGTATGGACTCTTAATTAAATGCTGGTTAACATATACAGAATATTCTAGAAACTATGGTTTGTGTATGAATTATACATATAGATATCACACAGCCATACTGAACATCCTTCTACAAAATTACAAAGCAAATACCCAATTATTACTACACTGAAAAGTGATTGATCAGGATTTTTTTTTGAAGAAAAATATTCATCATTAGAAAACATTCATTGAAAAAATTATCATGGATTTTGGGTGCCATGTTTCCCTTCCATTAAATGGCATTTTGCAAGCTTTGGGGAATCGCCAATGTGTCATGAGGTTTTAAAGGAATCCAGTTCAGGAGGGAGATACGTCATCCCCTCTATGAGACATAAGGATGCAGTTTTGAAAAGCCTGTCTAGAGAGATGAAAGGGATCAAAGATTACGACATGGAAAGCTCATGATGAAAACAGATATGGAAGAGGATAAATCTGTTCTGAAGAGCCCATGTGACAGAAGATATGAGAGAGACTTAGCTATCTGGGCACAGATTTCTATCTTCCAACGCTGATACCAGAGAAACTTCATGTGTCAGGCACCTGCGCTGCATCTATGGGGCAAGACAGGGTTAGAAAGAAGCACACTGGAGATCAGGAAATGCCTGACGATAAGTGCTCAACTAACCGAGTCAAAAACCTCAAACAGCAGCATAAGGGACGCACAGAGAAAACAGGTAGACACAGTACCCGGGGTTTCTCATCAGAAAATAACAAAAGACACACTGCACCATCAAAATAAAGACACCGGAATGTCCTAACAGAAGACACACTGCACACCATCAAAATAAAGACACCGGAATGTCCTAACAGAAGACACACTGCGCACCATCAAAATAAAGACACCGGAATGAAAACAGATATGGAAGAGGATAAATCTGTTCTGAAGAGCCCATGTGACAGAAGATATGAGAGAGACTTAGCTATCTGGGCACAGATTTCTATCTTCCAACGCTGATACCAGAGAAACTTCATGTGTCAGGCACCTGCGCTGCATCTATGGGGCAAGACAGGGTTAGAAAGAAGCACACTGGAGATCAGGAAATGCCTGACGATAAGTGCTCAACTAACCGAGTCAAAAACCTCAAACAGCAGCATAAGGGACGCACAGAGAAAACAGGTAGACACAGTACCCGGGGTTTCTCATCAGAAAATAACAAAAGACACACTGCACCATCAAAATAAAGACACCGGAATGTCCTAACAGAAGACACACTGCGCACCATCAAAATAAAGACACCGGAATGTCCTAACAGAAGACACACTGCGCACCATCAAAATAAAGACACCGGAATGCCTGGGACTCAACAGGTGATTGGGATTACAGTCCAAGGCCCCCGTTTTGGTTTCTTCTGGAATCCAGACTTACCTTCTCAGCATCCTCTGCAGCACTCTGAGCCATGGGACTGACTTCTGTCAGCTGTGGATGATCACAATAAACACTATTTTGGATCCAGCCAACCCCAGTCATTAGCAATAACGCCACCACATGTTTTTCCCTTTATTTTCCACAAACTTGAGTAGAGGTTTTCAAGGATCTTCCGAAAACAGAACCACAAAGAACCCGTATTTCTGGAAAAAAAAAATGCATAGAGAAAAATCAGTACACAAAACAAATGGTTACCTACGAATACAGTGTTATGACTTTTCCATTTCTTTTTTATTTCCTTTATATCTCGAAAAACATGATAAGGAAACAGAATATTGACTTTAGGGGCTGGAGAGATGGAGCAGTGGTTAGGAGCACTTGTTGCTCTTAAAGAGTTCCAGGGTTTGGTTCCCAGCACCCACAGAGCAGCTCACCTGTAATTCCAGTTCCAGGGGACCTGACGCCCTCTTCTGACCTCAGGGGGCATCTGTACACACATGGTGCACATAAACTCACCCAGGCACAGACACATACACATACAATAATTGTACACTGAAAGGAAAATACTTTGCCTCTCTCTCCACAGTGCAAAGTACCCTTGGGCTACTACTACTGTGTTTCTATGAATATGACCAAAGGCTGCATCTGAAATATTTTGGTTTTGTTCTTAAGAGGAACAGCACAGCGTTAGCTCCTATTGATCTAAAGCCCCCTAGTCTTTTTTCACATGACTGACCAACAAGCCTGGTTTCACTCATTCTGTGCAATTGCTTCTCTTACCTCCAAATGCTGGACTTTAAATTGATCCTTGTAAAAGGATCTTATTTGTTTTGACCTGTTATTGAAGTCCACTGAGGTACTCAGCAATCAGTATCTTGAGTAGTTTCTATAGCTCCACAGGTGTCTTCTGATAACTTTATTACTTTCTAAGTCTCCAAAGTTGAGAATAAAACAGTCAAAAGATGTGCGTCAAGGAGACAATTCTGCTGAACACCGTTAGAAATTACATCCAGGGGGCTGGAGCGATGGCTCAGCGGTTAAGAGCACGGGCTGCTCTTACAGAGGACCCGGGTTCAATTTCCAGCACCCACATAGTGACTAGCAACTGTCTGTAGCTCCAGTTCAAGGGAATCCAACACCCTATTCTGACCTCCAAAGCATTGCACTCATATACATGCAGGCAGTATACTCACACATAAAATAAGAACGATTTTTTAAAAAAAGAAATTACAACCAGGGTAACACTGATCCCCACAGGAACATGTGGGTCAGGTCTGTGAGTATTCAGAAGGAGGAAGAGGTGGGTGTCAGAGCCTTTTTCATCTCCGACCACAGAGGACTGGGGAGGAGGTCTTAGCCCCAGCGAACTTATTTCCAAATGGGGTCAGCAGAAATTTTAGAGAGGTGTGGTCTTGGTTCCAGGATTCAAGTTCAAAAACAGCACCACTAGCTGGGCACATAGACATCCAAACACAAGCCTGTGGGGACTTTTCATATTCAGAACCTATGGGAGGGGAGGAGAAAAGGGAGGAAGAGGAGGAGGAGGAAGAGGAAGAGGAAGAAGAGAAGAGGAAGAGGAGGAAGAGGAGGAAGACAGAGAATCTGTCTTAAGATGTATTGCCTATCCTAGTTTGCTTCCTATTGCTGTGATAAACACCATGACCAGAAGCAACTTGGGCAGGGAAGGGTTTATTTGACTACCATCTAGGGAAGTCAGGCAGGAACTCAAGGAGGAACTGGAGGCAGGAGCTGAAGCAGAAACCATGCTGTCTCGCTCCCCTAGCCTGTGCTCAGCTTGCTTCCTTATGCAACACAGGTTCCTTGCCCAGGAGTGGTACCACCCACAGTGGGCTGGGCTGTCCCACATCACTCAACAATCAGGAAGATGCCCCACAGACGTGCCCACAGGCTAGTCCCATGGGGGAGATTCCCCAGCTGCTGGTCCCTCTTCCCAGGTGTGTCCAGTTAACAACAGGTGCAAACCATTTCATTGCCCTGGGACTGTAGCAACATATTGCTAAGTATTCAGAAACACCTAATTACCAACCTTTTCTCAATGTGCCTTTATAAATCTTTGTTGTTAAAGTCTGTATCTGGCTCTTTTAGAAAATAGCATGTTTGACTGTTGCTCCTCAGAGTCTTCAAAGATTATCTATCAAGATTAAGTAATCCCAAAATGAAAGTCTTTCTGTGCCCTGGAGTAATGCTGTGGTATATGCCCAAGCAGCTGTCCTCCTCCCGTGCTTGGTAGCTGACCACTGTCCTTGCATGCTGTGAGTCCCAATTGTTCCCACTGGAATGAATGGGCCATGGGGCATCCTGCAACCTCAGAGGCAAGGGGGGGGCCGCTACCCTTGGAGTGGGAGTAACCAGGACCCAATCCTGAGTGTCTGCAGGATTATGCCTAAGACACACTTGTGTCCATATTCAGGAGTTCCGAAGAGGTTTAGCTTAGTGGTTGAATTCACTAAGGCAGACGCTCCCTCTTCACCACTGATAATGTGTGAGGTCAAGGACAGACAAGGGTTCTGGCAGACACTGGGCATCCCAGCCAACGCAAGGCAGTCTAAAGGAGGTACCGTCTGGATCTCAGGAAAGAGTCCTGACCCACGGGGTCATTATCCTGATGATCCTGTCAACCAGACCTCGTGGATGTGTACAAGATGCAGGGTGCCTGCTACCTCAAGGTAAGAATGTAAGAGCCGCATAGGATCTCAGCCGTTCTTCAAACAGGCTGGGGTGTCGATGGAAGAAGCGCTCCAAAGAAAAATATGTTACATCAAAAAGCCCAGGGGTTCCTGTCCCAGGGACGATCTATAGCAGAGTTAACAGCTCAGCAAATAGCACTGAGGGGAGACTGAAGAGCACGGCTCTGGAGCCCCGCCGCACCATCCACACCTGCCGCCCCCACATACACGTCCTGCTGTGGGTGGGGATGGCTTAGCTCAGTTTCCTGAGCCGTGTTTAACCCAGCA
>NW_008338533.1:4321932-4339940 GCF_000622305.1 Nannospalax galili | reverse complement strand
AAAAAAAAAAAAAAAAAACCAGCCTGACTCTTAGTATCCATTAAAAGCAAGAGTGGAAAGCGGGGTGCTGTGGTGCTTTTAATCCCAGCACTCAGAAACAGAGACAGGCAGCTCTCTGAGAGACTGAGGCCAGCCTTGTCTACATAGTGAGTTCCAGGTCCTCTGGGGCTACAGGGAGACCCCGTCTCAAAAAACAAATTTTAAAAACTAAAATATGATAATAAACAAACACTGTACTTACCCTGAAAATCACCAAAACGTATCTTTAAATTTCTGTTTCCTGGGTTTCCAATTGCCTCCCTTTTCGATGTTTTGCTTTAAAAGTACAATTAGGAACAACATGGAAATTTGATTAAACAGGGAGACAGGACCACCTAGGGCATCTCCTTCCCTGCGCTCTGTAATGCTTGTTCGTTAGATCTGACGAACCCTTAAAGTTTTCATTGATTCCATCTACTTATTTTTATCTTCACAAGCACCACCCTCACTCAAACCAGGGTTCGTGAACCGTACCTGCATGATTTCTGTCATCATCGACTCTGGTTTTCTCATGCAATTTGTAAGAAAGGAGCAGCGGGTTTATCTTGCTTTGTTTCGTCTGTGTTTAATTTCCAATCTTTTGTGAACCAACATTTTTGTAACACACCATAAAAACAAGCTACATGATCGGGCATTTATATCTTGCAACAATATCAAATCTGCTAAGCTGCTAAGCTCCTAAAACTTCCCCTTCCTGAGCTGCTGACTTTATCTTGGACGGGCAACGATCGATCCCAGGTGGTCCAGCAGATGTCTGTGGCTCACTTTTCCAGGATCGTACCACTCAGCATCACTCCACCTGGTCCTCCCAAAAACACCTACAATGACCTTTAAAATGTAAGTCAAAATATGTCGGTCCTCAGCCCATATAATATTAATAACTATGAAATAACTAGGGCTCTGGTCTCAACTCTGGAGCCTGAACTTAAATCTCGGCACAGCCACTGACTAGATTTGTGTGACCTTGGCCAAGCCACCTGTGGAATCTAAGTCCTTCACCCAAAGTTGGGTTAACAATATATTACCCATGAGAATATATAATTAATAAATACATGCATCTTTGTGAAGTGCTTTGAAAAATATCTAATACATACTGCTTTTACTGTTATTTATTAATAACATTCTGCATTCTGGGTTTTTTTGTGTTTTCTATGGTGCTAGACATCAAAACCAGGGCCTTGTGCATGCTAAGCGAGTGCTCTACCAAAGCTGTGTCCCTGGCCCAACACCCTGATTTCATCAATGTTATCTATCATTAATGCTATGACAGGCATCACCAATGCTAATGTGGCCTGCCCACAGCCCTCCTGATCTCTCTAGACTCATCTTGACAAGCAGTGTCCAGCCAGCTTTCTAGCTCCCAATAAAAGACCAAAACACCCAAGGTCATTCGTGGTAGATTACATCATTGTTCAATCAATGTCCACCCCTCCTGTCCACCTCCACAGGAAACTTGGCACTTGGTCATATAACTTGTTTTACCCAATGGGGTATTACAGATGTAATGTAAAAGCAGAGCCTGATGCAGATGGATTCTAACCTTGAGTCTCTGCCATCACCATGAAAAACACAAGCCCTGGGCTGCCAGGGTGTCCCAGAAAACTGAGAGACGCATAGTCCAGACCTGACGGAGCTATGATTGCAGCCAAGCCGGAGGAGTCCAGCAGAGAGGCCAGCACAGCCCTAGCCAAACACCGCATCACTGAAATTGAGTGCTTAGTGGTGACATAGCGAAATGCCTGTTCACAGTACCCAGTGCCTTTCTTTTTCCTTTATTTCAAATTCTGTTTCTCACGATTTGATGTCATTTCATTGCAAGGGAGTGCTGTTCACCCTAGATGTCAAAGAATGTTCTGGAGAAGCTCACTAGAAAAAGAGCACGCATCTGTCTCTGAGGCTCCTGCAGGATCTCGGCACACCAGTCGCTCCCAAGGTTTTACTTTCATGCTTTAAGCAGTAAATGTGCAGTTTTGAAAGTTTAATTATGTATATGATATATATTATACATATAGGTATGTATAATGACACATAATTATATATACAGGAAGAAAGAAAGTGCTCTCCTGCTGGGTGTTATGTAAAATCCAGAAGTAGAGAATTTCAATTTCCCTGCATAGATGAGGTCCTCGATGCAAAACTGCAGCCACCTCATCAGAGAAGCTGTGCCTGCTGGCAAGTCCATCCCAGGAAGGGCTTGCCGACTGCTGAGGTTTCCTCACAGAAAGAGTGGGGAGAGCCGGGCATGGTGATGCATGCCTTTAACATTCACAAGGCAGAGGCAGGCGGATCTCTGTGAGTTCAAGGCCAGCCTGGTCTACATAGTGAGTTCCAGGACAGCTGGGGCTATAGGGAGACCCTGTTGCAAAAAGACCAAAAAAGAAAAAAAAGAAAAAAAAAAAAAAAAAAAAAAAAAAAAAAAAAGAGAGAGAGAGAGAGAGAGAGAGAGAGAGAGAGAGAGAGAGAGAGTAGGGAGTCATTGGACCCTCACCTCAGAATCCAGCCGTGCCTCGTGCCTCGCAGCCATCTGTATATACTTCCCTGATCACAACGGCCTGCCGGCCTGCCTGGCACTGGAGTCCATTGGCCAGGGGAGACTAGTTGGGGCAGGGGGTGAACTTGGGTGATGGTGTTTGTCCCTGGACCTTAGGAAGAAGGGGTGGATATTGCTTCTATCGCTCCAGGGAAGAAATGCTCACAACATTCCCGTTATCTAACATAAAATCAGGTGTGTGTGTGTGTGTAAGGACATTGTCTCCGTATGTGTATGTGTGTGTGTGGAAGGACATTGTCTCCGTGTGTGTGTGTGTGTGTGTGTGTGAGTGTGTAAGGACATTGTCTCCATGCCAGGAGACATTCATAAACATAAAAGGAAAACTTGAAATTGATATTTTTAGCCCTTTTCTCCTAGACAATATTAAAACAAAACTACATAACCCTAGACATCTTGGATCTAATCCAAGATTAATTTTCACCTCACCTTCTAAAGATATCCATGAATTTGGAATCGGAGTGATGTTGGCTAATATTCAAATATTTGCCCGGCCTTCATTTGTTAGAATCCCTTATACATATGTCCTCCTGGTCCCATCACAGCCTTGTGACGCAGTTGGGTCTTCCTGCTGCCATGAGGACCTAGTAAAATAGTTCTAGTCCTGGTTTGGAGACGCTCCCCAGACTGGGTCTAGGCTATTGCAGAGCACCGTCGATTGGTCAGTAATCCTCCTTAATGCATCCTGTTCTGTGTCAGCCGAAATGGCCTTGCTTATTGAAGAAACTTAACAGTGCAGTCCTCGTTCCTACGTAGCTTAGGTTAACAGTGCAGTCCTCGTTCCTACGTAGCTTAGCTTAACAGTGCAGTCCTTGTTCCTACGTAGCTTAGGTTAACAGTGCAGTCCTCGTTCCTACGTAGCTTAGCTTAACAGTGCAGTCCTCATTCCTAGTGTCGAACATTTTGAGGAAACTGAGGTGGAAGCTAGTGACAGATTGGATCAATATGGACCCTGAGACTACTTTCTAACCAGAAAGTATTCTGTTACGAGATCCCTTGCATTTTAACCTTGTAAAAATAATGGCACTTGACAAAGGACTTGCCTTGAGGGGTCCAGGAGGACTGGCCTATTTGAAGGCAATCTCCCCATCCCCTCAGACCTCATTGATGAAATAAAAGCTGCAATGTTTTTTTTAATCTAGACTTCAAAAGTTTTGTTCCCTTTGGCTTTGGGCCATGACTAAGGTTCATTGGATTTATATTTTCTTTGTAAAATATATAAAAATCCCTACAGGAAGGTCACCACCATACTGAAGATACAACAATAATGCAATGTTTAACAGTCCACAACTAAGAGACGGAACTCAGTTCACCTCCTGGCTGGAAAAGCAAGTCGATTCTGCAGAAACTGAAGCCAGCAGAGTGGGTGTATGCTCTGAACCACAGGTAAAGCCCGGACATTCATGAAAGGTCAAAAAAAAGGCCACCTCTAGGGATCAAAGCCTCACAATCCTTTTAGTCTGGCAAACTACACAATTGATTCTGCAGATCAGCATTTACCCCAAGTGAGAACCCAAGCCTGTATCAGTCACAAAGAAGAGCTTGAAAAAGGGGACGTCCCACAGAGTCCGCATTTACACTGTCCCAAAAACACCAAGGCGCTTACGTCATCCATCTTGCCCCTCTCCTCCCGGCGTAACTCAGAGGTGGATACAAAAATTGCGGGCGAGTGATAGAGCCAGTAATGGGACTGACATATTTTTAAGGAGAAATTCTGTCAGGAACAAATGTTGGTGGTGAGTTTCCTCTCCACAAAGAAAACCCAATGAGTTAAGGTACTCGTGGAAAGGCATTGCTTGCTGGAGGCACAAAACTATCAATCAAAACGAAAGCGTCCTGGCTGCTTAGAACAATACTTACCAAAAACAACAACTCCACAGTCACCCTTTGGCACCCACAACAGACTGGTTCTAGGGCCTCACGCAGATGTCAAAATCTGTGGGTTGCAAGTTCAGGGCTACCCTGGATTACTTAGTAAATTTGAGGCCAGCTTGGGCTACAGCAAGACTCCATCTCAAAAAAAAAAGAAAAAAAATTTTTTTAAAAAAGAAACCAGACTTATCAATAGACTGAAACACTGACTGTTAAAACTTTAAAGATGGTGACACATTTCTTTGATTTTTTCCTCCCATTGGCTAATTCCCCTCTCACTGAATTGAATCTGGACCCAGCCTTAGTAACTCACCTGCACCTAGCAAATGCAGCAGAGGCAAGCTGCACAGGCTCCATGCAACTGCAGGACTTCTGGGTCTAAGCCAGGAAAGGCATGGTGCCCCTGACCCTAACCCTAACCCTCCCCCAGCCCTAACTCTCAGGGCCTCCCTCGGCCCCCATGCTGTTAGAAGGACCAGGACACAGAAGAGGCCTCATGCCTGGTACCCCAGGAGACAGACCCAGAAGAGCCTAGGTCTCAGATAATCTCAAAGCACAAATCAGACACAGGCTTGAAGAAGACTGTAGAAGATTCAGCTCACAGCTATTAACATCAACCCTTGAATCTTCCTACCCCATGTACCAGATCTTATAGAGGCAAGGAATAATCTCTCTGCCCTGTGTAAATCTCTGACTTACAATATCCATGAGAGAAAAAAAAATGCTGTTGCTTTATGGTACTAAATTTTGGGGTGGTTATGCCACAGCTGATACCTGGGACATGTGGGATCAGGAAAGTTAGGGTGGAGCAGAGCATCAGCTCAGACCACGAAGAAGTCTGTGCAATCGTGTTTTTTTGCTTTGTTTATTTTTACTAGGGTATAACAGCCTGTTGGGGTAAATACCTCCCCAGCAAGAGCAATCGGGAAGATGGGAGTATTAAAATGTCAGGCAGTGACACAAGCGAGTTTTTATCAAGCAAGTACCACATAAAAGCACAGCACGCACAGATAGAATCTCAGAGCCTATTACTTTAACGCACCATCGCAACCTAACAAAAACACCAGTCGGAGACACAATCACAAAGACAGGAGAATCGATACTGCCTCTAAAATACATTACAGGGCACTTTAAAATAAATATATAAAATCTACTTTAAATTGATTCTAGCTCAACGCAGAGCAAGGCTGCTGTAACAGTTTTTACATACGAAGTCAAGAGAGGGAGGAGCAGCCTGGAGCAGACAGAGCTTGGCACTTTTTTTTCCACTCACACTCATTTCGTGACATAACTGTGTCCTGCATCCCTGATACTCAGCAACAGATTCCACAGGGGGAATCTCACACACTGCTCGGTAGAGAAAGAACAACACGTTGTAAGTACAACTGCTAGAGACTTAAAAATAAAACCAAGCATTCTTTCACGTCAGCTCAGTTTCCTAAGAAATCTGCGCAGAGGGAACCACCAAAGTGCCCGGTGTCCTGCGTGGTGGCTTTGTCAGAGGTATCTTCTTAGAGCCAGGCTTCATCGTGGTGTTATCATAGACTCACTGACTGTGTGTCGGGGCCCGGGGCATATACTTTGCACGGTGAGGATGACAGTCGTGACATGGTCCTAGCTTTCATGTTTACATATTAGTAAAAGTAAGACAGACTGTAAGACAGAATCTGGACTAATGGCTTTTAATTAACCTTGCCACCAAAAAGCCACTGCAAACAAGTTCACTGAGCCAGTGCTCCTGTGACCTGGGCACCCAACCCAACCTTGATTCCCTGGAACCTCAATTCGCTGCTCCCAAGTGAACGTGAGTAAACTCAAGAATTAACAAATCAGAGCTTGGAGAGGCAGCACATCTTCAGTGGACGCAAGGAAGACTGAGAATACTTGACATCGTGTGTATGAGATGTTTTGGGCCTAGGGAGGAAAAGGCACGATTGGTAATATGAGGGTAGATCCACACTGGTAGTGCCCCAAATGAAGCCCGAGTGATGGTTTTGAATAAAATTATGGGTGAGGCCTGGCTCAATGGCACAGTTCCAGGAGACATCTGGGGGATCTCCAAGTTAGCAGACCCATGCTTAAAAACTAAAGGTAAGACTCAGGCTGTTTATTCAGGTATAGTTGTAATGTGGCATGGTAGCCTGGCAACGGACAGACCCAAAAGTACCTGCTGGGCCTAGAGAGGTGGCTCAGCAGTTAAGGCACCCGCTGCTCTTGTGGAAGACCCAAATTCAGTTCCCAGCACCCATATCAAGTGGCCAACAACTGCCTGTAACTCCAGCTAGAGGGGAACCAATGCCCTCCCCTGGCCTCCACAGGTACCCTCACTCATGTGAGTGTATACATACATACACACAAACACGCATATACACACATATGTACACTCACACACATAAATAAAAAATAAAAATAAATCCGTTTTATTGCTCTGATAAAAGTGCTTACTGGAACTGGAGAGGTGGTTCCACAGTTAAGAACACCTGCTACACTTGCAGAGGACCCAAGTTCAATCCCAAGCACCCACACTGGGCAGCTCACAGCCACCTATAATTCCAGCTCCAGGGAATCTAATGTCCTCTTCTTGTCTCCAAGGGTATCTGCGTGCATATGTACAAACACACATAAATAAAAATGAAAAATTAATCTTAAAAAACTAACTGCTGTGTAAAGTAGAAAGTAACAGCAGTAAAAAGCACGAACTATTTGCTAAACCAAGGAATATCTTTATCACCAGGCTTGGATTCATGCTTCCCTTCCAAAATGTCAGCTTTGGACAAAAAGTCCTTGCTTCCATATTTTAGTTCCTCGCCATGTTCTGCAGCCGCATTGCCATGTAACAGTGCAGGATAGATACTGATGGAAAGCTTGAGTGTCATGTATTTGGTATACAGCAACGAGAAAGAAGCAGCCCAGGAGAGCGTGGATTTTGGCAGAATTAGATCTAGCCCTTCCGTGGTAGCGGTCACCCCTGCTCTCATCATCCGACATTTAAAAGCTGCCAAGATGGTTTTACTGAAATTTGAAGCCTTAAGATCGTTGTAATTTGAGCTTTATTATGAATTGCGTGATACACAGGTTTAGTTATCTAGGTGAGTCAAGACTACTCTAGGTGAACTTGCAGTCCTATTATAGATAGAGGAGGCCTCTCACACCTGGAAATGTCAAGACACCCCCCGCCCCCCGTTCATTGGCCCATGCCCAGCTATAAAGAAGGCTTCTACAGACACAGGCCTCAGTGTCTGTGGCCCAGCAAGGGCCTTTTAGATGTTCGAGCCCTTAATGGAAGGTTTATTGATTTCAAAATATAAAAAGTAAGTTGCAAAACTAAAGTGGGAAAATAGTTAATTAAATGCCTTCAAAGCACAATGTTGCATTGCCTGGACCACCACGCCTTGAGCTTACAGAGTTGTGCAGAAGTTGTATTCCATGCTAGCTCTGTGAAGGCTTTCTCTGTGGACTCGGGAAGCTGTTGTTTGTCTCCTCTGCCTCCGCGCTCCTGCCCTTTCTCCCACCCCAATGTCTTTCCCACCCCAAAGAATGTCCTAACATGGTCTTCATTTAGTTTGGTTAGTGCCAGTACCTGGGATGGCCCTCAGACCTGTGCATGCCATGTACATGCTCCACCACTGGGCTCCAACCCCAGCTCCAAGACTGATTTTTGTCCAGACACCCACCCCTTCCCCAAGCAGCACATGCACACAAATTAAAAACAAAATGTATCATCTAAAACACTACAAAATAAGAGGCTGGAGAGATGGCTCAGCATCTGGTTGCTTTTGCAGAGGACCTGGGCTCAATTCTTAACATCCACATGGTGGCTAATAGACGTCTATGACTCCAGTTCCAGGGGAATCCAATGCTCTCTTCTAACCTCCATGGGCATTGCATGCCATGGGTGTGTTTACATGCATGCAGGCAATACATTTATACACACTAAAGTTAAAAAATAATACATAGGGCTGGAGAGATGTCTCAGCTGTTAAGAGCACTGACTGTTCTTGCAGAAGACCTGGGTTCAACTCCCAGCACCCACATGGCAGCTACAAACCGTCCTTAACTTCAGTTCCAGGGGAATCCAAAGCCCTCTTCTGACCTCTGCGGCATTGCACGACACAGGTGCACTCACACACATGCAGCCAATTACACTCATACACATAAAATAAAAATAATAAATAAAATATTACAGAATAAATATATAGGTCAGAGGCTGGAGGTGGTTGAGAAAACCTGTCTGCCACCTGCCCCTTCCAGAAGTTCCCTGATCCTGTTTTGTCATATTGGATGTGTTTTCCATGTAGGAATAATGAAGGTCCAGAGGCACGCTGGGTGGGAGGGCTCACCTTGGGCCCCTCTGGTCTGTTTCCAGCTTCCTCCAGGCCCTGGGAGGTTGGTCTGTTGAGGACCACCTCAGAGCCTCTGACTTCTGGTTAAATGTGAAAACACCAGCTGCTGCCAGAAGGCCAAAGGGCAGGTGGAAGATGAGATGTCCGCCCCCTCAATGTCTGCATGGCTGCCCCAGACAGGGTGTGTCCCTTGACCACAAGAGGCACTCCACAGAGGCCACACACTCCACATAACTGTCTCCCTTTTCCCCTTTAGGCCCAAGGCCACCATCACTCTGGTAACCATTGTGACTTCCCCATCTGTGTGGAAACCCACATCTGTGTAGGAACACTTAACTTGTATTAAGTCATGTGGAGGTGACCTCGGCTTTCTGCAGGATCCTGACTGATGCATCACAGAATCAGTTACAGGAGAGGGAAGGAAACAGAGGCAGGGGAACAGAAAACTCCAACTGGACCCTACACACAGTTCCTGAACAAATGACAAACTCGACCCTGGCTCCCTCTAGACAGCACACGCTAACATATGGTTTTATCTGGTATTGATTTATGTTCTAATATCTCCAAATTAAGACTTCGTCAGCCTTACTGATTGTTCAGATGGAAGTCACCTGTTGATTTTTTTAAGTGGAAAGTGGCAAGATTAATACTTAGGGTTTGTTTGTTTTTTACATTTATTTGTAGGGGGTTGCGTGCACTTGTGCATGTAGAGGTCAGAGGACAACCTGTAAGAGTCAGTTCTCTCCTTCTACGTTGTGGGTCCTAGGGATCGAATTTAGGTCATCAGATCCATCTCATCTGCCCTCTGTTTAAATTTAGAACCCAGAATGTGCCCCACTGGCTCCAGCCAGGCCTGATTGACAGGTGCATCTCCTGATTGGCCACTCCGTCAACCCAGTCTGCAGCGCCCAGCTCTGCAGTGCGTGACCACACTGGACACTGCCATATGGCAAGGCAGCCTGGGACATCTCCACAGGCATTTTTGCACACATGCTGCCCCTCAACTCCCTTTTCCGTGGAGCTCCATGGTGGGCTGTGTGTGCTGTTTGGGGAATGAAGTAATCAACTTTCCCTGCCAGTGCTTATAAAATGTTCTGGCTTTATGGAACAGCATCTCCTGCTTCAGGCACAAGTCCAGTTAAAGCAAAGAAAGAGAGGAAGAGACAGTTTTACGATCACTGCTTGAAGGGCGTGGGGGCTGGGGATCAGGTTCAGGGTGATGGGAAAAAAAGACTTGTCTTGGGAATGAATTTTTAAAAGCAGAGTAACTAGCTTGGATCTGCCTAAATGAAGTGATAAACAGGAAATTCTTGCTTTAACCATGAGCTTTCTATGCACCCGAAGGCACGCCCACGCTGACCACAAAGTCTCTGCTGTCAGTGTCCCAGTACCACACCATTTTGATCACCACGTCCCAGTCTGTCCACTCCCTCCATGTCCCCTTCATCGGAAGGCTGACTTTAGGGCAAGAGCCTTTCGTGAGTTACGGGTGCTCGGTGATTTTACAACTACTTCATTTTTTACCCGCTGTGACAAGATTTTTAATCTTCATACAAGAGAAGCCAAACCCTTGCAAGAACAACCTGTCGGGGATGCTTACAGCCTTGCAGTGACTCTCTTGAGTGTAATGGTGCCGCTGACGATGCTTAACAGAGCATTGCAAAGCTACAGGTTAATGCCTCTGCCAGTGCCAAAGGAGGCGACATGAAGGGCATAGCGGAAAGTGAGAAATGATTGTTATTTAGCATTTATTAATCCTGGGTGGTGCGCTTAGCTCGGAAGAACAGCGAGCAGACAGGCAGAGCCCATCAACTTCCTGTGCATCCCTTAACAAAATGGAAAGGCGTTGACTGTCTTCAAATGACAGAAGAAGAGATGCCCTGAGTCTACGGACAGTGGCTGAGAAACACCCAGATAAAAGCTCTAGGTACAGAACAATCTTGTATATCTGGGGGTGGGGGGGTGTCAGCGGACTGAAGCCTGAGGGCTGTGCCTCGTGTTTCTGCAAGAGTTCCCTAGAACACGGCCACAACTGTCCACTTTTGTCCGGTGTGATAAGACCTGAGTGTTCATGGCAGAAAAGTATGACCCGCAAAGCCAAAACCACAATCTGACCCTTTGGGGGAAAGATTTCTCGACCCTGATCTAGTCTGACCTGGTGAAATCATGATCCCAATTTATGATTTTCTTGATGGACATTAATATATTCATTTCATGTATTCATTCAAATCAAGATTCCACTTAACTTACATGTATTCATCAAGTGCATACAACATGCCAGTCCATTTGTGTTGAGGACGTGTGTGCAGGACCCAGTGACAGCTGACAAACGGCCGTAAAGTAAAGACACTCCCTGTGGAACCGGGAGACTGTTCTGTGGCAGCTTCCTCCAAACTGAAGCACTCCTTCCCAGACAGCTGCTCAGACTAGGAAGTTCTAAAGGGAGGCTTGACACTCAGGAAGCAAGCAGTTCACAAGTCTGAGGAGTCTCTGAAACTGACAAGATGCCTAAGGCCTGGCCCTGCCTAAGCTTATATAAGCAGTAAGAACTGCTTCCAGAGGAGACTCTGGCCTGTGGAGCTGCCTGGGGTTCCTGCAGAGAAGGTGAGATTGCTGTGAGTCATCACTCAGGCTGGAGTGCCTTTTGTTACACAGCAGCCCTTGAGTCATCCAAGGTCTTGTAAGTAATCCTTCATCCATGTTCCTGTAAGTCATCCCTCATCCACATTCCTGTAACTAACCCTAGTAAACTCATTTCCTCACCAAGTTGGACTTTGGTGGTCCCCTGACTTTGGTGTGTCCTGACTTTGGTCCGTCGTTGGTTCCCTAGACATTTGTTCAGTCTCCTCAGGAATAGTGTTAACTCAGAGAACACCCTCCAAGAGTTACCCCAGCTAGATCGCTCCTCTTAAAAAGACCAAAGATCTCTATAGACAGTTAAAAGGAAGGTAAGATCCTCCAAGACATCTGTCAACATAGGATAATAGTTCACGGTTCAATTTCTAGAACAGTCTCAAGTAGCATTTGAAAATCATCAGATATTTATGGGTATCATTTCAAGGCCCATGAACTGTTGGAGAAACACCATCTGCAATCCACTCCCTTATTCTGTGCTTAGCCTTTGAACCACACGGTAACCAGTGTGATGCGTTTGTTTACTTGGAGACCACAAATGGCTTTCTTGATGTGAAAGCAAACATTGAAAAGCCCTAGCCTGAAGGATTTTTTTTAAGACTTCTTTGAATGAAGAGCTACTTTTATCACTCCAACAAAATGTGGGATATTGGAAAACTCCTTTTTCATCAGAATAAAAGGACAATGGTGTTTGTCTTCCAGAGACATGGAAAGAATGTGGGAGTCACTGGTCAGCGACCAGGTGAGGCTTCAAATGGACGCTAAAGTGTTCTTCAGTAGGACTTAATCCCCCAGCTTACGTGCAGAGAGCTGTTCTAGGCCTCTGACAGCTCACACATCCTTCCCTTGACAACTGCATAATAAAACAACGTAATTTGAAGAATAGAACCTTTCAGGTGCTATTACTTCATGAAACTATCTTAAGAACCAAACTGAACCAAATTACTTTTCTTTATTTTGCAACATTTTTAAAGGTTCCATTCTAACAAACTCTCTCTCTCTCTCTCTCTCTAACCCTCAACCCTGAACAAAAGTACTTTCTGCAGAAAGCACTATGGGAAAACATCTAAGCATTTCCAGAGAACTGTTAACGGGGATTCTTTTTAAAGACGTATTTATTTTATTCTATGTGTCTTTGCATGTACGTATGTGTACTATGTGTGCCTGGTATCTACAGAGACCAGAAGAGGGTGTCAGATTCCCAGATTCCCTGGAACTGAAGTTACAGGTGGCTGTTAGCTATCGTGTGGGTGCTGGAAACCAAACCTGGGTCCTCTGTGAGAACGGTAGGTGCTCTTAACCACCAAGCCATCTCTCCAGCCCCAATAACAAACATTCTTAAGCAGAATCAAAACCCGTCCTCAAGAGTCCTTGCGTTCTGCCCTAGTTCTGATAACTAACCAGGTGCCTGGCCCAGACCAGTTTACTTGCTGCTCTGGGGTCTATTTTCCTCATCTGGAAAAACTAGTCATTCAAAACCTATCTCCAGAGTACATCCAGCCCTAAATGCAGTGAAAACTGAAGCCTGGTATCTGCACCCTCTCAGAATAATCACCTCTAGCCTTCTTCCCACCTCATTCCGGAGCATGACATAATGCAGACAGGGTAAAGCCACAGTAGGCCAAACATGAACTTGACTCTCTCTAGTTTGGAAGGAGGTACAAGGGCATCACTAAGTCACAGGGAAAGAGTTTTCTTTGCCTGTCTTCATACAAAGTTGGACATAAACACTCCAACTAGACTATTTAAAAGAAAAGAAATGAAGAATGACTTTTAAAAATAATTTAGAACTACCTTGAACTTGTAGCTCAACACATTGGCACACCCTGTGAACCATGTCAATTACCTATAACATGATACCCAGACTTCCTCTTAGTGTGCCTTAAGAAATGGTATAGAGGGGCTGCAGAGATGGCTCAGCGGTTAAGAACACTGGTTGTTCTTGCAGAAGACCCGGGTTCAAATCTCAGCACCTACATGGCAGCTAACAACTGTCCATAACTCCAGTTCCAGGGGAATCCAATGGCCTCTTCTGTCCTCCACAGGCACTGCACGACACGGGCGCACTTACCTACATGCAGGCAATACACTCATACACATAAAATAAAAATAATAAATAAAATATATTTTAAAAATTGTGTACTTAAAAAAAAAAAAAAAGGAATGATATAGAGTCACAAATTCCCAGATATTAAGTCAGGAGAGGGTGAAGAGACAGTTTGGGAAGGTCTCCCACAAATCCTTACAAACTAGTATGTGAAAACACAAGTTGACGAAAAGAAAGTCTAGAAACTCTTGCTCGGCCAATTAAACCTATTCGCACCCCTAGCACAGAGGCGGGAACCCCAGAATATCCAAATAGAACCCATAAGTCACCCTAATACTAGTACATACGACCCTGGGTGGAGATTTGAGGTGCCGATGAGACCTGTGAAGCTGTGTGTACAACTCCTTATAAGACAGAACACGGCCCCAGAAAGCACGAGATACATGGAGCTGTGTGTAGAACTACGTGTAACAACGCCTACTCCGGGGAGCCCATCCTAAGCAAATGAGCCAAAAGCCTGGGTTTCGTGGGGCAAGCGCCCCGCCCTTCGCAGAGCTGTGCCTTTGAGCTTCTAAACTTTCTCCTGGCTCCAACTCACCTCCGCCCTTAAATGTGTGTCCTTTGTGATAAACTGAGCTCCAACTGCTATCCACGGGGTTCTGTCTAAGTCACAAGAAACAAGAACCTGGAAGCCCTCTAGAGATGCCTACCAAACCGCTGATGTCAGTGTAGAAAAAAATAGAATTCGAGGAAACGGGCCCGTGAACTTAATTTCACAAACAACGAGGGTGAAAAGCCAAGGACGACTTAAAGCAACCCGCTTTCTGATAGCAGGAAGGACCATCCAAGCAAAAAGAAAACAATTAAACAGATCATCTTTTGTTAGCATGATGAAAGGCCCTCCAGGAGGTGAGGGGTCCCAGAGATGCAGAGAGAACTAATTAAAGGCACTGAAGCACAAACCACGTGCTCCTTATTTCCTAGGAATTTCTTAAACTTTACCTTCAAGCATTAAAAGAAACAAAGAACACAGCCCTGTCCCTGAGCAACAATTCCTACTTTACAGTCATCTTGTGCGTTACAATAAACTCCTGGAGGGAAAGAATTCGAAAATGTTTGACAGCGCCTCAGATCAACATAGCAACACAATGTGAAAAACTAAGATAACATTTCCACTCTTTTTTTTTTTTCTTTTTTCTTTTGAGATAGTTTTTTCCTAAATAGTCCAGGCTGGCATTAAGCTTGCAATAACTCCACCTTGGCCTCTTGGGGGTCTGGATTACAGGTGTCTGCCACCTCGCATGGCAACCATCCCAACATTTTAAACCCAAACTACCAATTTTATATGACGTATTACTTCAAACTCCATCCACCCAGGCCACAAAGTTCAAAGTGACCTAGCCTGTGGCCGCTTCTCTGTATCAACTCCCTTCCTCTCCACCACAACCGCCTCCTTCTAGGAAGTTCTAGAACTCTCTTCACTAGCTCCAGTCTGTGGGCTATTGCACCCACCCTGCCCTCTGCCTGCAGAACCCTCCTCAACCCCCCCCCCCCCATCTTGGCATAGCAGAGTTCTCCTGAGACTTTCAGCCTTGAGGGAGCCTCAGTGGTGCCCCCTCTGGTCACGTGATCTAAAGAAACCCTCTATCCATGTAAGTTTTGTTAATATTGGTATCTATTCATTGATTTTTCTCTACCAAGTTTTCTCTACCAACTTCTTTGTTATGTACTTGGGACTGTGAAAGAGAATACGCTGGTGCTAGTTAAAATTCTAAAAAAAGGCTTTATTCAAGACGGTCACGATAAGACTTTAAAACAGAGCAGAGAACAAACAGCTCCAAATCCACCCATTATCAGGGCTAACAGAGACTGATAGCTAAGGAATGGAAGACAGGGTCCATGGATGGGAAATAACCAAGAAGAGACATCAAGGAAATTCTCCCTGGGCTGAGCTAACTGGATTCTGGTTGAAGGCAAGCCTGGGCAATCAGAGATCAAAGGCTGGGGGATAACTTAGCAAGCCTTCTTGCTAAGCCTCAGCTGGCTGGACAGGCCTCAGGAGGATTTGAGAAAGGCTGAGGTTGGGCCTACACAAGAGGAGTTCGCAGCGAAGCCCAACTGAACCTTACTTAAGAGAAGAGCCTGAGCTAAGCTCTCAGAATATCTTGACTGATGAGTGAGTGAATTGGAGGCACAGACCTGATGTTTAAATTGTGTCAGTTCATCTTCTACTTCGGCTTACCCCCATAGACTCTGGTAATAACCAGAGTAAACTAGGAAGGAGAGCCAGAGAGGCTGGAGAGAGCTCAGCAGTTAAGAACACTGGCTGCTCTTGCAGAGGGCCCAGGTTAGGTTCCCAGCACCCACATGGTGGTAACAGTCATCCTTAACTCCAGTTCCAGGGAATCTGACACACTCTTCTGATCTCTGCAGGTCTTACATGACATGAGTGGTCTTACATACACACATAAGCACTACACTCATACACATAAAATAAAAATAATAAAATGTTTTTAAAGAGAGCCAGAAAGTAAGCTGCCTACGCTCTTACAAAACAAAATAGAAAATCTTCATAATCAATACAAAATCAAGCATTCACTGAGCGCTCAGCACCACAATGCACTGACTACTCGATCAGGCAGACAGGCAAATCCAAAGGAAAGATTCTTGCCATCAAATTCATTGTCTATTAAGGTCATTGGCACTATCTGCGAATAGATGGGGTGACTGAGATGCAGAAAGGACAGAAAGGGACTCCATTTAGCAGTGAGTCAGGAGAAAGACAGCAGAAGCTACTGTGAGAATTTCCCAAACCACATGCCTGTAATGCAACTTATGCCAGATTTTATAAGCAGCCAGCCCATCTTCCACAAAAGCACAACCCTAGACTGCAACAGCTGTGAATCACTTTATCGAGGAAGCAGGAAAGAAGTAGCTCTGTCTAGTCAAAGCTCAGGGCTTGGTTTAGACAGCCAAGTCAACAATGGAGCAGCTGCTCAGTCACATTACATTAAAACTGGAAATCATAATCGATTACAAGTAAGGCATGTAGTCCAATTGTTGGAGGGCAGATGTCGAAGCAGAAAACCCACCTAAATGCCCATGAGAATATAGGCTTCTAATGACCTCAGAAGGATAAAAGAAAATGCCCTACACACACATGTGACCTTAAAAGGATACACTCGTGAAAAGATACCCATGGAAAGATGCTGTCCTAGAAGCATGCTTTCATGGAAGGATGCTCTCGTGGAAGGATGCTCTTGTGAAACGATGCTCTTGTGAAACGATGCTCTTGTGGAAGGATGCTCTCATAGAAGGATGTTCTCATGGAAGGATGCTCTCGTGAAAGGATGCTCTCATGGGCTAACATCAGGACTCCCTTCAAGAGCATGGGCCAGGAAAATGAGAGGTAGAAGCTGAGACACTCAGTCCTGGTGGTGTTCTGAGCACGTTCCCTGTGTCGCTGATGCTTTTCATGGGATGAAGAGTGAGGAACAAAACTGACTGAAATGCTGATGGACCCCTATTTTAAATTTCAAATAACAAATATCTGAGTTTATCATATTTCCCAATAATTAGGAAAAAAGATTTTCATACTTTTCAGTTGTTTTTGAAGCTAACCAGAAGATTCCAAACTGTGGGAGCAGAAAGGTTGTCAGGGGAAGACGCAACGCTGTGATTTCATGAGTAGACTGTGTTAACCGCAAGTGCCGCTTTCTTCACTGGAAAGCAAGTAGTGAGAGCTAGATGGCAGAATGGGCATCCGAGCCCCTCAAGGAGATCACAGGTGGAACAGATACCTCTGGTGCATAGGAGACTTTTAACTCTAAATTGAATCTTTATTTAGAAATCAATTTATGTGGGGGGGCGGGGAGACTCGTTCCCCAAGGGAATTTGTTTGCTGTTTTGTGAATGTTTCAAGCCAGTAAGTTTTCCCTGTTAAGGTTATAAATGCCTCTGACTAAATAAAATATGAGGATAGATCTGCATGATAATGTGTCTGACATTATCTATTCATTTTCCCATCGACACAAATGGACTTTATCTTAAAAAGTTGTTTAACCATCAAACATTTATTTTATGAAATAATGTCATCTTTAAATGGCTTATTTCCTCATTTGGCCTCCAAAGGACTCCAAGTAGCAAGAGTTCAATTTATGCTAAAGGTTGTGAGGTCAATATGACCTAACTTCCAAATAAGGTCAAAGCTAGTCAGATTTATTTAACCTCTGTTTTGTGTGACAAAATATTTTACTTAATTTATGTGCTGGATATCTTAGTTGTCAACTTGACACACCTGGGTAGAGGTTTCCTTTACTGGGGAATTTCCTCTATTGAACTGGCCTGTGGCCATGTCTGTGGGACATCTTCTTGATTGTTGAGTGCTTGTGGGTGGTGCCACCCCTGGGCAGGTGGGCCTGTGTTGTATAAGAAAGCAGGCTGAGCAGCGGCCAGGGGAGCAAGCCAGTAAGCAGAGTTCCTCCATGGTCTGTGCTCCAGCTCCTGCCTCAAGGTTCCTGCCCTT
>NW_008338533.1:4297167-4321796 GCF_000622305.1 Nannospalax galili | reverse complement strand
TATTTTTATTTTATGTGTATGTGTGTATTGCCTACATGTAGGTAAGTGCGCTCATGTCATGCAACGCCCATGGAAGACAGAACAGACTAGAACTGGAGTTACAGACAGTTGTTAGCTACCATGTGGGTGCTGGGATTTGAAACTGGGTCTTCTGCAAGAACAGTCAGTGTTCTTAACTGCTGAGCCATCTCTTCGGCCCCAGAATAATTTATTTTTAAAGAAAAGGACAGTACATTCTCTGTAAAGTTTTAGGAATTGATCCTGTTTAGACCACATATCTATATCTTGAAAAAACGTATCATTATAAGGGCTGAAATGTGATGTGGCTCAGTGGTTAAAGAGTGTGGCTCTTTCAGAGGACCCAAGTTCAGTTCCCAGCACCCATGCCAGGGAGCTCACAGTTCTTCTGAGTCCAACTGCAGAGGATCTGACAATCTCTTCTGGCTTCCACAGGTATCTGTGCACATGTGGCATGCACACGCAACATAAATAAATATAAAAAATAAAGATTTGAAAAGTAGGGTCATAATCCAGGCAGCATCAGGTGGTGGGGGAGGGATATTCCCAGAGCCACGCAGAATGAGGGTAAGGAAACCATCACAGCCCAGGGTGAGCACCAGAGCTTCCGGTCGCCAACGCACACCCCACACCCCTAGAAGAGAATGAACTCTGTGTAGCTGACAGGAATGTCTGAGGAGTCCACAGCAGCGTCTTCACTTACTGGGAATGAGCAGGACATATTGTGATGACACCACGGACTTTTTGGTCCAGTGGACTTGGGCACAGATCCCAGATAATGGCAGGGAATTTGAAGGACAGAGACCATATCTGGGCAAAAAGCAGATTTGTCAGTCATGTTGATCCAGAGCAATATTCTTGCCCCAACAAGTTCCTATCAAGAACTTTAGAGTAAGCATGCTCTCACTGTCTAGACAAGGTTACAGGAGAGAAACGTGGCTACCAGGACTGGAGCACGCACAGCCACACAACCTCCCAGCAGCAGAGGAGGAGCCTGACTCTCATTCTCATGACCAAATCAACCCCAAATAGATACTCACTTACACCTCTTGGATCCCAAGAGGTCATACAACATGTAGACTTTGCAATATAAAGTAAGAATGACTCAATCTCCAAGGGAAAAGTAACGTGAAAATCAGAAAGACCATCCTTATACCAAGCCATAAGGTGGTGATGAAACCTATAATCACCATGACTCTGAAGTGATGACTGTTCAGTGTTTCTCCCTGAGCGTTTTTGGCAGCCAATGCCAAGCACCATTTCCTCTTCATCATCAAGCTTCGTATTTAAAGTTCTCTTTTCCACCAGGACCTCCTGTTGTGTTCTAGCATTTCTTAATTACATCTTCACGATTTCTGCTGTCATGGCAGAATGCTACAGAAAGTAATTAGGGAGCTGATAGAATAAAAAGCTTTTTTCTTTCATTTCCCCAAACGTGTGCAACAATGCAGCGTTGAAAGCACAGGCTTACACCATTGGCTCCACGTTGACTTAAACAGATCCGTATACCATCCACTCTTTTTTTAAAAAAAAAATTTATTATTATTTTATGTGTATGAGTGTATTGCCTGAATGTGTGTAAGTGACCCGTGTCATGCAGTGCCCACAGAGGTCAGAAGAGGGCATTGAAATTCCCTGGAACTAGAGTTACAGACAGTTGTCTGCTGTCATGTGGGTGCTGGGAACCAAACCTGGGTCCTCTGCAAGAATAGCCAGTGTTCTTAACCACTGAACCATCTCTCCAGTCCTATACCACCCACTCTATGAAGAAGATTTAGTTAGTAAAATACAACACATGAAAAGAAAGAAATTACTACAGACCAAACTTCTATCCAAATTCACTGCACGAGTAGGTCAAAGCCTTAAATATTTCTAAATTTGCTTTTATGACCAAAACTATAGTAAATATTTGTGGCAGAAATTTTTTATAAATATGGAAAGCAACAATAAAAAGAGGGCACTGAAAATCTCAACATTCGCATTTAGACAAAGTAAATAATGGAGTAAGCATCCTTGCATACTTCAAGGCACAAATATGCATTTTTATATTGAAGAATCACAGCATACTTACTGTTTTATAAATGGCTTTTTTCCCTTAGACTGTGAAAATGTCTTCATGCCACTGAACATTCTTTTATAGCAAGGTTTTTATTGACTACAGATTATTTTAAAAGTAGGCTATATTTTATTTCACTGATCCCCTATGTTGGATATACAGTTTATTTCCATATTTTCCTTATTGTGTACAATGTTTTAGCAAACTTTCATATATATGGAATATCTATATGTCTTTGAGATATATATTACAACCATGGCTGTTTCCAAGGGTATAGTCTTAAAAGTAGCATATCTATGTATTAAAGGATATGCAGATTTAAACCTTTTACTCTAAATTGCCAAATCACTTTCCAAAATGGTTATGCCAGGTTATACCTGCCCTGCCCATAAGAAATAAATGAGCTTTTATTTCCTAGCACCGGTAATAACGTAAACCTCATTGCTTCTAATTACTGACAGACTAACACAGGCAAATGGTGTTATTACATTTGCTTTGTCGTAGGTGTGAGTTGTACTGTGTCTTCCATGCTCATTTCTCGCTTTGTAACTGACTTAGTATGTCCTGACCCGGTTGTTTCTGTTGCTGTGATCAAACAACCTGGCAAAAAGCAACTTAGGGGTTTCTTTCTGCTCACAATTCCCGGTCCATCACTGGGGGGAGCCAAACAGGAGCTTCAAACAGCTGGTCACATCACATCCACATCCCAGAGTGGAGATGAACGAGTGCACGCTGATGGGCCCGCTTGCCTCAGCTCCATCTCTCCTCACTTGTACACCTCAGGACCTAGGGAGTGATGCCCACAGTGGGCTGGTCTCTCCACGTCACTTAAGACAACGTGCCCACAGGCCAACCCAATGTAGATAACCCCTCACTGAAATTCTCTCCCCAGGTGACCCTAGGTTGTATTGGGTTGACCAAGTTGACCATCTCATGTCCTTTCTTTGTCCTTTTCTTAAAGTCAGGGTCTCACGCTATAGCTCAGGTTGGCCTGGAACTCACTAAATAGCCAAGACTAGAGTCAAAATTATGATCCTGCCGCCTCAGCCTCCCGAGTTCTAGGATTACAGATGTGCACCACCATGGCCAGCTCCAGGGCTATTTGATCGCTTACATTTTCTAAGTTCTCTAATTAGTTTCATTTTTTAAATATTTTGTCTCTAATCAATCCATTTAGGGTTTGTGCTGGTCTTATTTTATAAGATTTTAACTTTATTCCTTTCCCTATATTAAACACTTGATCAGACACTTCTTTTTCTGTGGTTTTTTTCAAACACTTTTAAAACAGGGGAATGCTTTCTCCAAGCAAAATCTTACTACAAACGCCACCAGAGTATTACATGTGACTGAAGCAGAGGTGGGCAACGGTTGGTGGGGGTGGCCTAGAAGATTCCACAAAGCTCCACTCACAAATTGTAGATTCTTCCTTCATTCTTGTATGAGCTTTGGACAGGGTGATGTGAGCAAATGTGTCCTCACCCCAGATAGGACACAATGACAGACCAAAGCACAGTTCCACCAAAGTGCAGCTCAGTGAACCAAGGAGTTTATGGAGCCTACTTACAGGGCATGGGCAAGGGATAATTCATAGGAGTCCAAGGCAGAGTCACCACCAACAAATTTCATACCGGCATGAATGACAACTTCCCCATAGCTGCATAATGGCGTCTACCCTTTAGCCAGCTTTCCACGGTCTGTACACTCCCACACTTCCTGAGGCCTTGAGGCCACACATATGTGGGCAGAATTACATGCAGTTGGGAGGGAGGTGGTGGCCAGAGTCTCAGGTGAGGATCTAGTGGCCCTCCCTGCACCTTTCTATGAGGGAGCATCAACAGGCCAGATCTTGAGAGGTCTCTTACATGTTGTCACAGCTGCTCTGACATGATGAGGACTATTAGGTATCCTACAATCACACAAATTCAAACTTCAGTACTTTCTTATCTAGCTTGGACTGTTCTGATCTTTCTGTTGCATTTCGGTTCTCTGTTCACCTATTGCCAGCACCCTGTTGCTTTAAATATTTTAAGTCTAAAATATATTGTCTCATCTACACTGACACACACTCTCTCTTTCTCTCTCTCTCTCTCACACACACACACACCATCATTGCAAATTGTTCTTGCATCTATTTATTTTTGCATCCAAACTTTGTAATGAATCCACCAATCTTATTCACCCCCAAAGCTATCAATGATTTCAGAAGGATCACAAGTTTGTAAATTAATTTAAGACCGACCGGCTAACATCTTCATTCTGAGTTTTTTGATTAAAAACTGTAATATAATGATGCGTATTTCAATTCAGTTTTTCCTTTCACAGAATTTACATGAATTTTACATGTGTCTTATGTTTCCATAATAAGATTGGACTCTGATGCATTTCCCACCTGGTTATTATCAGTTGACAGGAAACTGGTGTTTTTTAAGTTCTTTTTAATGATATTCAAATTGTTGTGGTTGAGTGTTTGGGATTGCTAGTCAAATCACCATTACCATGTTGATTCTGTTTCAAATCTTATCCCATTGGCTGAACATTCTAGAAGAATGTTGAATTATACAGCTGCTAGCCATGGGGATGTCTCAGGTTTTAACTATTAAATGTTACATAAACTGATTGTTTAAAATAAACATATGGCATTTGACAAGAAAGTACTTTTCCAAACTAATTTTTTTTCTTTTTATGTGTCTTTGTGGTTTACTTTTTGGGTATGAAGAGCTGGTTCATCTAAGCTTCTGGTTCTCTCTTTTGATTTTATATTGGAATGGCCAGATTGCTTTTGTCTTCAGGAAGCTCCCAAATACTTTTGACATTTTTGGCCTTTGAAACAGAGTATGTTGCTAACAGGTCCAAAGACATTTTGACTTTTAGTCAAGAAACTGGCTACTTTTCTTTGGGGTCTTTTCACCCTAACTGCCTAGCCAATTCCAACTTCCTATTCTTATCACGCCATCCTCTGAAGGGGTTACCCAAATTGCCAATAGGGAATAGGGACTCAGACCGCTCTGGCTTCTTCCATGCTGAACAGGGATGTGGGGTGAGGCAATTGGAGTACCCCTTCAGTGGGTCTATCTAAAAGTATGGGGTCGCTCCCTCTCCTCATGAGTCGTTGGCCACCGGTCCACAAGGACAAAGGGAGCAGAAGTGACGAGCGGGTCAGGATGGCCAGTGAGCACTTCCGGGGAGGCAGGTTCAATGATGCAAACAGCTCCAGACTCAGTGAAACAGCTCCGTTTATTCAGTGGGGATTAGGGAAAATATAGTGTGGAGGCAGTAGCCAATGCCTCAGCTGATAGGTGCTCATAGTATGCTTTATTTACATGTGGCAGTGGGCTCCTATGTCCGACTACCAGGCAATGCCTGATTATCATATAGAAAAAACCTGGGGGTAGTTTTTACTCCAGGTAACTATGCCAAAGGTCATGTGGGCCAAATAAGGTCAGGCATCCATGCTTGGCGGCACTTTCCAGGTAAGTCAGGCAGAGAGCAGGAGGCCCCCTGCTGAGAAGGGGAGTCCTTCCATATGGCACCGAGCCCCTTAGAGCTATCTGGACAGGGAGGACTACAACCCTAGCAGCAGGGTTCCCCAACATAAAAGACTCCCAAATTGCATAACTCTTTGTCTCTAAGGGGAAAAGACATGATCCAAACTAAGTTTTTTTAAAGTTTGTAAAAAGTAGGAGGGGGGTTGCTGGCAAGATAGAGATTGCTCAGTTGGTAAAGTTCCAAGCAAGCATGAAGACTGAGTTTGATTCCTAGTACCCATGAAGACTGAGTTTGATTCCTAGTACCCATGAAGACTGAGTTTGATTCCTAGTACCCATGAAAACTTGGGCGTATGGTGTACACTCGTCATCCCAGTTCATGGGGAGTAGAGGCAGGAGGCTCCCTGTAATCCTAATGCAGTGGAAACAGATACAGGAGGCTCCCCGGGGTTCGCTGGCCAGCCATGAAGACTGAGTTTGATTCCTAGTACCCATGAAGACTGAGTTTGATTCCTAGTACCCATGAAGACTGAGTTTGATTCCTAGTACCCATGACGACTGAGTTTGATTCCTAGTACCCATGTAAAACTTGGGCGTATGGTGTACACTCGTCATCCCAGTTCATGGGGAGTAGAGGCAGGAGGCTCCCTGTAATCCTAATGCAGTGGAAACAGATACAGGAGGCTCCCCGGGGTTCGCTGGCCAGCCTGCCTATCCTAACAAGCAAAACCAGGTCCCCCTGAAAGTCCCTGTCTCAAAAAGCAAATAAATAATTCTTGAGGAATGGCATCCAAGGTTGGCCTCTGGTCTACACACGCAGGCAGGGGGTGGGTATTGGAACGGTTGGTTGGTTGGAGATAGGGACTCTCTACGAAGCCCAGGCTTGCCTCAAACTCACAATCCGGTCTCAGCTTTCTAAGTGCTGGGATTGCAAGACAACGATGTTATCAAGTCCTCTTTCTGCATTAACTTGTCCAGCTCCTTTCGGCCATGTGATAACCATATGGACATCTTTCTTGAAACAATTCAACTCTGAGTTTCTGGGAGCCATGGATTAATTGTACATTGCTCTTTTAACATTCCGTATTTTATTTGCTAGTATGCTTTTAAAGAATTTCAGATTTGTGTGTGTAAGAGAAATTGGCCAATGGCACTTGAGTTTTGATATTTTGTTAGGATTTGGTATTACTGTTACATTAGCTTCTTAAACAATTTAGGAAGCTAAATTTAATATCATGATTTTAATAAAGTGTATGCTTCCAGGGTAAATTGCAAACACTGCTCATTACCAGTTAATGATGAAATATTCTATTTACATCTATGAAATTCCATAAGACAAAGATTCCCTAGTGAGGCTCGCAATAAGTTGTCCTAAAGGTAGTAAGGAAGGCTGAGCGTGGCCCTTAGAGTCATGGAAATGTACTGGAGTAGTCTACAATAAAAATGAGTATTGAATCGCCCACTATAGCTGGTGTAATTTGGGGCATGCTTCAGGAGGTCTGGGACCCTTCAGAACAGCAGGGGTCTCTGAAAACAGGGAAGAAGTCCCTGTAAAGTAGCAGACAAAAGAGAGCAAATTACGCTCTGTTCGTTGACTGATGAGTAGATTTGTTTTATCAGATTAAATACCCTGCGATATTGACATGATCCCTCTTGGGACAGTTATTAAAAAGCAGAATTCATCCACGACATGCCAGGCCTCTCGGGTTTCCTGGCCAGTCTCATCTGCTCTGGATTCAAGATGCTGTAGCAGAAACAGATGTTGCCCATGTGCAGATGAGGCTGGTGATAGAAAAAGGAAGAGAAAGGACCAGGAAGACCCGTTGCCCCAGGACTTCACATTGCTTCCTTTTCCAGACTGCCTGTGCATCAATCAGAAACAGCTTTCCCTCTAGGACGTCGGCACTTCTCCCTCTAGTGAAAATTCTATTTTTAATTTTTTTTGGGGGGGGTCTTTTTGAGACAGGGTCTCCCCATAGCCCCAGCTGACCTGGAACTTACTATGTAGACCAGGCTGGCCTTGAACCCACAGAGATCCACCTGCCTCTGCCTCCCAAGTGCTGGGACGAAAGGCGTGCGCCACCATGCACAGCTAATTTTTTTAATTTTAAAAAAAGATTAATTTTTTTATTTTCTGTATACAAGTTTGCCTGCATGTATGTACGTGAACCACATACAATGATGGCCATGGAGGCCAGAAGAGGGCGTTGGGTCCCCTGGAACTCGAGTTACAGATGGTTGTGTGCCCCATGAGTCCTGGGAAGCTAACCTGGGTCCTCTGCAAGAGCAACCGGTGCTCTTAACTGCAGAGCCACCCTCCAGCCCCATCGAGAAAATTTAAACTTCAGAAGAGGTACATTTCTCAAAGTCCTGGGACGTCTCAAAGCCACTGAGGAAAACCACTTTTCCTTTATTATCTTGAGGAAAGACCCTGGAAGGGAAATAAAATGAGAAACAGAAAAGGGAAAAAGTTTCCTAGGCCCTTTCCCATATTTAATGAACCTAAATTACACAAGTGCCAAGCTCACATTTTGGTAATCATCGAACGGTTTTATCTTCAGAGGGATTTAGGAGATACCAGCTGTGGGAGATGAAGATGTCAGTGCGTTGTCCCACTTGTCAGCTGTTGCTGAGGCTCCTTGGCCACTGAGACTCACACTGGCATCCAACATCTAGGCCTGAGAGACTCCTCCTGAGCCTCAGGAACATCCCAAAGCCACAGACAGGTTAATATAACAGAAAGCCCTGAATTTCTCCCTGGAGGGGCTCAGAGCTGCAGCCTGGCTATGGGGATAAGCAAAGGCTCTTGCTAGTAAAGCAAATTCATTCTGCACTTGATTATATGTTTAAGTGGAATGGCTTTTCGAGGCCAATGGAAATTACAGAGAAGCTAAAGCCATCCTTAACCACCATTTGGCATCCTGACTGCCACAGGCGTTGAGCCCATTTCCCAACATAAATTGAGTCAAAAATAGCTCAAAGCTTTGCTGTCATTAAAGAAAAAAGAAAGTCTTGCTGGTACAACAGAAGTCGGAATGGAAACAAGGCACTGGGGCAAGAGCAATGGCTTGTGAGGGTCCCAGGGAGCTGGGTTACTTAGGCATGTGCATGAGGGAAGGAATGGGAAGGGGAGGGAGGGAGAGAGTGAAAGTTGGAAGCTGTAAGTGGAAGAAAGAGAGGGAGAGAGAGAGGGAGAGGGAGAGAGAGAAACCAGGACAAGACCCTGGAGGTGGCCACTGCTGGGAGCAGGGCTGGTAAGAGCCAGAAAAAGATGTGAGCCTTGGCAAGTGCCCCCCAACCCACCGGCCCCCCACCCCCAGCTGCGGGGCCTTTGCTGTGCTGTTTCCTGTTCTTCATAAAAGCCAAGCTGGCTCAGAGAGGAAGCAGCTCAACACCCAGGGCAGACAACCAACTGGTCCCGACCACACATCTGCTTCAACCGTGCCCTCAGCAAATACTGACAGCCCATGACCACCAGTCCACACACTTCCCCTTAGCCAGATCGACCAGCCAGGCTCAAGCTCAGGCCTGCTACTCCAAAGGAGCCAGCAGCCAGCCCCATTTCCTCTGACTCTCCCCGGAAACCACAGGCCTGGCCTGCCAAGGGACTCGGACTGCAGCTCCATCAGATCAGCGTTGGCCGTTGCTTCCAGGTGCCCAGGGAACTTAAATGGGGCTGGGCACATGCCTCCTCTTCTGAAGGATTCAGCTGCTGTCTCCTAGGGCAACGTCCTTGGGAACACCCCAAGGGCTGAGCTGAGCTTCTCAAGAGTGCAGTCCTGGTACCAAATGTTGACACATCCCCCCATCCGGAACTTGTTAGAAACGCAAATTCTTCAGCCCCATGCCAACCTACTGAAATGGGAACTCTGCACGCAGAGGCCCAGCCATGTGGATATTGGCATACCCTCCAGAGGGTTCGGGTGTGTGAGGAAGATTGTGAACCACTGTCCTAGAGGGAGTCAGGTTGCTCTGGCCCTTGTGTCTAAGCTGACTTCTTAATCCTCTTCACCCAATTCATTCTCATTATGTGTTTCCTCCTATGAAGGAGAGGCAGCTTACACTCAGTGGCCATATGCATCCTGGCTTCATGCCTTCATCAGCAGGTCAGATGAGGACCCCTGAGCCCGTGTTCCTGGAAGGGCTCTGTCCTTCTCCTTCAAAACCCTCACCTTAGTCTCTTTCTTGTGGCTGCTGACAGGATGGTCTCATGCCTTAATTCCTTCATCCTGAGACTCATCCTAACAGGGACCTACAAATGATGCTTCCACTCCCATTCCCCTGTTCCTTAGAGCACTTCCATGGGACCTAGGGAATTCACGACCATCATCAGCAAAATCCCCTAAAAGCTCAATCTCCCCTAGTGTTTGCTGAAGTTTATTATTCTACGACAGGTAGTGGTCTCAGTCCCCTAGCCTGAAGGTGGAGGGACTCTGCTTCTCACGGCCTCTTTCCTGCTCTCCCTCCCTCTCACTTCCTGGCTGACTCCTCGAACTCCTGCATCCATTCTCTGGTTCTAGACTCTACTTCTCACCTTTCCCAGAGTTCCACACTCACACCTGTGACCTTTTTTGTGACTTCTCTCAACTCCCTGACCTCTCTTCCTCCCATCATCTTTCTTTGAAGTCCTGTGGTCACATCTTAGGTGTCATAATGACCAAAGCTCCGTCCCCTCCGTGACCTCAGGTCCAGGGATCCCATTTCAGCCACCACTTGCTCTCTTTCTGGCTCATGTTTAGCCCATTTTCAACAGGGCTTCAACCCCACTAGCACCTCAACCATCTCCTGTTGCCTGTTTCCTTCCTAAACAGCTTGCGATCCTCAGCCTGCCTTCTAACAACTCCCCTGCACACACCCTCCACTTGCCTGTGTCTCTCTTCCCTCAAGCTCTCATGGGGAAAAATACAACCCAGCTTCCATTCAGCTATTTGCAACAAGAAACGAATCTTCCTAGAAATCAACAGGCTCTCACTGCTGCTTGGAGATTACATTTTCCTCTCCTGTCCATTTTCTCCCTCCCAAGCAACTATCCTTCCTTCCTGTGGTGGTTTGAATGAGAATGTCCCCATAGGCTCCAAGTATTCCGACATTTTGTCCCCGGTAGGTGACGCTGTTTTGGGAGGTCTTAGAAAATGTGGCCGTGCTGGAGGAAGCATGTCCCTGGGGGTGGGCTTAGAGATTTCTTAAGCCTTGTCAGACCCCCAGTCACTCTCTGCTTCCTGTGCCTGCTTGAAGCTGTGAGAGCTTAGCTTCTGCTCCAGCCACCTCTGCCGCCATGCCTCCCCGCCATGATGGACTCTTGGCCCTTTGGAACCATAAGCTAAATAAATTCTTCCTTTTGTACGTTCCCTCAGTCAGAGTGTTTCTATCACAGCAACAGAAAAGTAACTAATACACTTCCTTTTAAAATTTTTTCTAAATTTTATTTTGTCTTTTGTGTGCATGCAAGTAAGTGCAACATGTGTGTACAATGTCCATGGAGGCCAGAAGAGGGTGTTGGATCACCTGGAATTAGAGTTCCAGACCACTGTTAGCCGCCATGTGGGTGCTGGGAACTGAACCCAGGTCCTGTGCAAGAGCAGCCAGTGCTCTTAACCACTGAGCCATCTCTTCAGCCCTTTTTTCTTTTCTTTCCTTTCTTTTTAAAAATAGTTTATTATTTTTACTTTATGTATGAGTGTATTGCCTGCATGTATGTGAATGCACCCGTGTCATGCAATGCCATGGAGGTCAGAAGAGGGCTTCAGATTCCCCTGGAACTGGAGTTAAGGATGGTTTGTAGCCGCCATGTGGGTGCTGGGAACTGAACCCGGGTCCTCTGCAAGAGCAGTCAGTGCTCTTAACCACTGAGCCATCTCTCCAGCCCCTCCTTTCTTTTTTTAATCTTTTCTTTTTTTGAAAGGTTCCCATGTATCTCAGGCTGATCTTGAATTTGCTACTGCCAAGAATGACCGTGAACTTCTGATCCTCCTGCCTCCACCCCTGAGCGCTTGGCTTTCAGGCATGCATGCCCATGCCCACTTTCTCAAGTGCTGAGGAGCCAACCCAGGACCTTGTGCATGCTAGGCAAGCAGGCCACCGACAGAGCTGCATCTCCAGCCACAGCCTCACACCTCATCATCCCTGTTCACGTCTCTAGTGCTTCCTCGACCATGTTCATGCTCCAAGTTCAGCCAGTGACTTAGTTCTGTTTCCAACGAACCGCAAAAACAAAGAGAGGAGAACTTTTTTTTTATTTTAGATTTGGGCTTATGTAGCCCAGGCTGACCTTGAACTCGCAATCCTTCAGCACTGCCCCCCGCCCCCGGAGGACTGGGATTATGGCTGTGTGGTAGCCCAGCAAGGAGAGAACTGATAAAGGTCTCACCGACTTCTGCTTCCTCAGATGCATCTGGGACCCTGTGCTCTGGGCACAGCCACTGTCGCTAGAGGGAGATCAGCTGAGGTTCCCAGCAAGAGTCCACTCGGCAGAAGCACAGAAGATCCTCTCTTCACCTGCACGGCCACATTGTTCCCGAAGCCTCTGCTCTCTGCTCTTCCTCTTCAGGCCCCCCTGTGTTCTGGGGTCTCCCCATCCCTATTCTAGCATGCTCCTCTTTCAAATTTTCTTGTGTTCTTTCCCCTTTTACAACCATCGCACAATGTTTACTATTAATTTTTAAAACAACTGGTAAAATGGCATGCAGGTTATCATGTACAGTATGTTTTGTAGTTTACTGCATTGTAGAATCACTCAGCCTAGCTAAGAACAGCTGCACCACCTCACAGGGCTATCACGTTTTGGGGGGGAGGATGCTGTTTTACTCTAGCCATATTTGTCACATGTCATTTTGGACCTGGAGCTGGGGGATGGAGGGACCAGGCTCATGTGTATGGGTGGTGAACGTGGAAACAAAACACAAGGCCCAGAGCACAAATGGGTTCCAAGAGAAGACGACCATCAGATCCAATGGGGACCAAAAAGAGGGCAGAAAATGTTTAGAGATTCAGTGACGGGGCAGAGGGAGAGGCACAAGCTGGTCCTGACAGTCTCTCATCGCAGGAACTCTGATATAAAGCTGCAAATAATGCTTAGGGTGACTTTGGCTCATCTTTAGATGGGAAAAAAACCACAAACAAGCCAATCTGCCTGTCTAACTACAAAAGCCAAAGTCGGCAACTTCCTCACCTTCCTGAGTCTTTTGACATTTATCAAACATCTTCCCTTTAGGCTTTGTGTTTTCCCATGACAGAGGTGGGGGAAAGAGCCTGCAGCTTGTCAGGACCCCAGCAGTCTGGACTAGCTGAGAAACAGAGGGGACAGGGAGGCAGAACTGGGCTTACAGGAGCCATTTGGATGCAGAATGTGCTGAGTGATTCTACAGCGCAGTAAACTACTAAACATACTGAAGGTGATACATGTGTGTGATTTTATCTGTTGATTTCAATGTTAATAATAAACATTGTGCAAGGGTTGTAACGGGGAAAGAAGGCAGGAAAGTAAACGTAGAGAAGGCAGTCCAAGGTCAGAGAGACTAGATCCCTTTTTCAAATAGAATTTAATTCTTTATTCTTGTTTACATGTATGCATGTTTGTATACACACATGTGTGCAGTGGACTATGATGGTCAGAAGAAGGCATCAGATCCCCTGAGCTGGAGTTACAAGAGGTTGGGAGCCACCTGATATAGGTGCTAGGCCTCGAACTCAGATCTTCTGCAAGTGCTCTTAACCACTGAGCCATCTCTCCAGCCTAAGACAAGATCATTTTAAAGCTAAGCTTAGTGGAATCTGTTTAAAGATAGAAGAGAAGAGGGAAGAGAAAAAGAAAGTCAGAGGAAAAGGGGGACATAAGTACGACAGTCAACCCCCACACTGAAAGACTGCCTTCCTCTGAGAAGCCTAGGGACCAGAAGGGCCAGCACTGCGTGCTTTCTTCAAGCCACACCGCTCAAGGCGCTTTGTACGCACACACTCTGTTGGGATACTTGTGCTGCCACTGTCAAGCAGTATTCTGAGGCCGTTGTTTTAGCATGTCCATTCTACAGATGACATAACTCACTGAGAGATACAGTAACTTGCTCGAGGTCAGAGAAAATAACAAATGACAAACCCAAGAGATAGGGTTCTAGGGACTGTAACGTCACTCTCTAGCGGTATCTGTGAAGGGCAGATGTAGGGATAAGACATGTCAATGTGATGGGTAAGCCATCAGGCACTCCCTCTGGGCTGACTCCATTTTCTTCCTTAAAAGAAGCGATCAGAAAGCCCCCAGACGGGCCATGAAATAGAAAGTAATTGAGATACAACTGTGAGTCACACATGTCATTTTACACTTTCTAAGTAGCCACATTTAAAACCTAAGAAGAATCAGGTGATATGACTTCTAATTAAACCTGCTGTATCCAGATTATCACCCTTTCAATGTTATAAGCAACATTGCAATATTGGTTTTAACAATGTTATATTAATTATTGAGATGTCTGACATTTCTTTTTCTCTTACAAGTATTCAAAATTCATTATATATTTTAAACTTATCACACATCTCAATTTAGATCAGCTCTTTTTCAAGCACCCAATGACTGCCACACTGAATTGTGCAGTCGCTGTTAGGAAGAATGGGGTGAAGGCTGAGATGTGGGTGGAGATGAGGCATGGGGGAGGAGCCTCCAGAGTACCCGTGGCTCCTCTACCTAGAAGAGTTGGGAAAGACAAGTAATAGGGCCAACAAGCATTGAAATAAGACAGTAAAAACTCAAGAAAGTTGTCATCTGACCACCACATGTGTACTGTGGCATATGCACACACTAAGTAAATAAATAAAAATTTGAAAAACCCTATATAAATGTCTATGTGCGTGCCTGTGTAGTCACACATAAAATAAATACACCAGCGTTCATGGTTAGTATTAACCCTATTAAGGTTTTACATTTTTGTTATATTAGTTTTTGCCACTGTGACAAATGAAAAGAGGGAAGGTTTATTTTGGCTGGTGGTTTGAAAGGTTTCAGGCCACAGGTGGATAGCTCTGTTGATTTTAGGCACGTGCCAAGGCAGAGTGAAGAAGAAGAAACATGACAGAAGAAAGTTGCCTATTTCAGGAGTGTTGGGAAGGGTCTGGAGACAAAAATAACACTCACTAGAGATGTGGCCTTTGTGATCCTCGTCCTCCAGCTCTGCCCCACCTCCTGGTTTCCACCTCCTCTCAATAATTCCATCAAATTACAAATCCACCAAGAGATTTTTCCATTGATCAGATCTGAGTTCTTCTGGTCCAAAGTCTCCCCCTAAGTTTCGCCTCTGAGCATTGACTAGGGCTCAAACCCTCAACACCTGAAGATATTTCAGATCCAAACCACAACATCTCCACACAGCGTGCTCTAGTTTTCCTGCTGCTGTCATAAAACACTGACCAAAACCAACTTGGGGAGGAAAAGGTTTATTTGGCTTACAGGTTAGAGTCCATCTTAGATGGAAGCCAAGGTAGGAACCTAGAGGCAGGGAGCTGAAGCAGAGACCATGGAGGACCACTGCTTACTAGCTTACTACCCTTCTTATAGAGCCCGCCCTCCCCGTCTGCCTAGGGATGGCACCACTCAGAGTGAACTGGGCCCTCCTACATCTATTAGCCATCAAGACACTACCTCACAGACGTGCCCACTGGGCAATCTGATGGAAGAAGTTCAATAGGGGTTCCCTCAGGTGTATGAAGTTGATAACCGAGATTAGCCATCACAATGCCTTGGGAAGCCTGTGACAGGATGCAGCCTCTGTTTGGGGAATTCATCTCCTGTTGTATGATACCATCCCTTGTCTAACCTCCCATCGTGCAGTGCCTAGCCCTGCAGTAAACAGTGGGCTCCCAGGCTGAATCCTCTGACTGCTTCATGACCTTCCTGGTTCTCTTTGGTCTTGAGCATCTCTCCTGTCATTCAAACGCCATGGATTCACAAACCGGCCACAGGCACACCTTGGCACAGCCCTGCCCCTCTCAGTCATGCCACTCCCTCAGCCTGTTTTGTCAGCATGAAACCACATCCTAGAGCAATACACCGGAAGTGATCGATTATCCCACACAGTATTCTTTTTATTCAACTCCTCATTTAAAGCTTGTCATCCATTTAGCAGTGAATGTTCAGCAAGGATCTGAGATCCAGAGACTTGTTTAAGTCATTTAGGTTATAAAGCACAGGGCAGCGTACCTGGAGGCTAAACTGGGAGACTGAAGTTGAAAAGAAATCAAAATGGCTGCAGGAATGCATATCTACAAATATGTTTGAAAACAGTATACCGATATGATAGCTGTGGAATTGAATCTTCAGCCCCAGGTAAGTAAGGAGAGGTATCATAGGCCTTGGCAGGCAGAATCACCAACTTTCCAAGCTGGAATTTATCATCCTTTGATCAAAACCCTAAGAGCCTTTCATTCTCCTTCTACAGTCAGTGCCTGGATTTCAAAGGCCACTTGCTGTTTCTGATCTGATCTCAGACAGGCAGACTCAACACACAGAGAGAAGGCCACTTAGCAGAAGCTGCTCCCTCATCACAAATGCAGACTCAGGATCCTGTTCGGCTAAAACATTACAGCTCAACCCAGAAAGGTAGATGTGGGGCACAGGAAAGCCTGCTCCATGACAGGAAGGTACAGCATCTACTGAGAGGAACAGAGGGGACAAGTGCAGGAGAAATCGGGGTCGCCTAAGGTGGCTAGATGAATCTGTTTCCAGGCCCACTGCAGTCCTAAGAGCAGGGTTTCCAAAAGAAAAAAACACCAGCGTGTTGTGGGAGCTAGACACAGGGCATTGGTGACAGCTGGAAAGGAACTCACCCCATGCATCAGTATGTTCCATTACCTACTCGGGCCAAGAAGCGTGCAGTCATTTTTATTTTTCATTTTATTTATTATTTTTATTTTATGTATATGAGAGTCTTGCCTGCATGTAGGTGGGTATATCCATGTGGTACAGTGCCTGTGGAGGTCAGAAGAAAGCCTTGGATTCCCCTGGAACTGGAATTAGGGATGGTTGTTAGCCTCTGTATGGGTGCTGGGAATTGAACCCAGGTCCTCTGCAAGAACGGCCAGTGATCTTAACTGCTGAGCCATCTCTCCAGCTCCCTCCTTTTTAAATTTTATTAGCAGTCATTTAACACCACAACCACCTCAGCCCCAGGAAGGGGTGACAGGGAATCAGGGGTATGTCTCCCCTACATTCGCAGCAGAGGAAACTCCAAAGCCCTGCTTCTCCTTCCCCACAGCCTAAGCTCCTCCCACTGTGTCTGCTCTGTGCTCCCTTTACCCTGTTCCCCCTCAGAAACAGGAGGAGAGCTGGCTGTGTTGGCCTGTGAACTGGTTTAGCCAAAGGGAAAAGTCCAATAACCCAAACACTGTTTTCACTCTTTTTATTCTGTGTACATCATAAATATGACCTCTTAAAACCAGTTATGCCCTCTAAACAGAGGACACATGAGAATGTCTCTGTCCCCACAACATGTCATATTTGCCAAAAGTTGCTAAACTTGCTAATTTGCTGGTTCACCTGTTTTTAGTTGTAGATTTAGCCACACTGTAATGATCTATGTGATCTTTTCATTATTTATTTTTATTTTTGGTGTTTGTATAACAATGTCATGATCTATGTGATCTTTTTATTATTTATTTTTATTTTTATTGTGTGTTTGAATGTATATAACGATGTCATGATCTATGTGATCTTTTTATTATTTATTTTTATTTTTAGTGTGTGTTTGAATGTATATAACGATGTCATGATCTATATGTGATCTTTTTATTATTTATTTTTATTTTTAGTGTGTGTATGTGTATAATGATGTCATGATCTATATGTGATTTTTTATTTATTTTTATTTTTAGTGTGTGTATGTGTATAACGATGCCATGATCTATATGTGATTTTTTATTTTTATTTTTAGTGTGTGTATGTGTATAATGATGTCATGATCTATACTGGGCTGGGCCTGAGTAGCTTTGAGTTTGGATATGAACGTTTCTCTTGCCAGTGTGGCACCTTTGGGTTTCTGCCCAAAGCTTATTCCCTGTTCACAAGACTGGTCTGACCGTGGGAGCTCTGTGGCTTAAGAAGTGTTAGTATTACTTTGCACAGTTCAGATCTGCTTTGTAAAGAAGTAGGAATGAGACTTGGGCAAGCAAAGGTCAAAAGGACAGATTTTTAAATTCAATGGAATACTTCAAAACAGGCTTTTCTTATTTTCTTAGACACAGGGCATTCAGCCAGACTTGGTAGCACATGTCTGTAATCCCAGGACTCGGGAGGCTGGGGTGGAAGGATCATGAGTTTGAGGCAAGCCTGGGCTACATAGCAAGACCCTGTTTCAAAAAAAAAATGAAGAAACAAAAACTAATAAAACGATAAAGAAAATGTGATCAATCTCTAGGCCTTCCTGGTGGCTTTGCTTCCTAATCAGATCAGGCCGAGACAACAATCTGCCTGTTGAAACTCTGGCAGCTGCCTCTGCTGCCACCACAAGCTCTGAAGACTGACAGTCCCTATGCAAGGTGCCAAGCAACCAGAGACATAGCTGTACCCAGGCACTGGCTGGCCAGGTTACGGTAGTCCTGGCTCGCCCAGGGGCTGCTAGAGAAAATGGTCACATGGCCTGCAATTGTAGATTGTCAGTGCAGACTGAACAATCTAGGCAGGGTCTGCAGGTCAATACCTCAGCTGGCTGATTACTGGGTCACCACTCAGTGTGGCCTCTCTGACCTCTCTGGGGATGTCCTGTGGCTCAGTGATCTGCTGTGCTTTGTTGTAAAGCTAGGGCCAGCTTAGAGCTAACAACACTTAGAATTTGTGTACTCTTGAATGCTTTATTCTTCCATGTTCTCACTTCCTTAGGATTGCTTCTCTAATAAAGCTTTAGAATGTGAGGGTTTGTCACAAGCTCTGTTTTCTGGGGAAACGGGAATAACTTGTAAAATGCTAAGAAACAGAAAGAGCACAGAGAGGTAACTCATCACAATCCCACCTCTGTGAATTTGCCGTCCTACCACCACTTCGGCTGCTGCTCCTCCTCCTCTTCCTCCCCTTCCTCCTCCTTCTCTTCCTCCCCTTCTCCTTCTTTACCTCCTCCTCTTTCTCCCTCCTCCTCCTCCTTTTCCTTCTCTTCCTCCTCCTGTTCCTCCCTCCTCTCTCTCATTTAAACAGATGGAATTATCAGAGTTGAAGCTAGAAAGAAATAATTTGAAAAGATATGACTGAGAGGACATGATTACTTTATATCGAAAGTGGTAACTAAATAGACAATGAATTAAGTAGAAAAACAGAAAGGTACAGGGCCTGGGTGCACACCTTTAATCCCAGCACTTGGGAGGCATAGGCAGGCGGATCTCTGTGAGATTGAGGCCAGCCTGGTCCACATAGTAAGTTCCAGGACAGCTGGGGCTACAAGGAGGCCCTGTCTCAAAAAGACAAAACCCAGAAAAAAAAAAAAAAAAAAAAAAAGTTAAGGGCTGGAATGTAGCTTAGGGGACGGGTGCTTCCTGGCATCCACAAGGAAACAGAGGAAGGAACGTTATGATGCCTCCATATAACGATGCAGCATGAACTGCTGTACTGACCAGAATGCACACTTCATGATTCATCTATAGGACACTACAAAGCAGGGAATCAGACCAATGGTTACCGGCAAGTTTGACTAGGAGGGAAACGGAGGAACTTCCTGTAGCTTGGAATGGGGCCTGTCAGCTCTGCCTGATATGCATTTGCCAACATTTATTGTACTAGACACTGGATAACAATAACATTGAAAAGAGATGCACACAGCTCTCAAGCGATTGCTCTAGGCTAGACTGCATCTTATTGTCCTGGGTTCGAGTCTTAGCACTGTATAAACTAAGCATGGTGATACACACCTGTAATCCAGACACAGGAGGAGCGTGAGTTCAAGGCTAGCCCTACCTCAAAGACTGAAAATGATTAAAAGATTATCTTCTGTCTTAATCTCTGTCCTACGATGACAGAGTACCACAGACCAAGTACCCTGAACAGAAATGTATTTGTGCCAGTTCTGGGAGCTGGGAAGCCCAGGATAAAAGTCCCAGCAGGCCCCATTTCTGGTAAGCACGGCGTCTGCTTCACGTGGCTGCATCCTACAGCCAGCAGAGTGGGAGAGGGAAGGGCAAGCTAGCTTATTGTGGAAAATCTGTTTGCTTTGAGACTGGTTCTCACTGGTTGCTGGTTCGTCCTCAAGATCAGCCAGCCTCAGCCTCCCAAATGCCACCAAACCCAGAGGGAAGCCTCGTTGATAAGCGACTTAGTCGAGTTTATGAGGGAGAAGCCTTCGTGAACCACTCACCTCTTAAAAGCCCCATCTCGCTGGCAACATCTGAATTCCGGAAAGTGTCAAAGTCAAACAACAGTCACAATACCAGGAATGCCCACTTCCAAACACGTGTGGAAACAGACCCACCTGCCCCACCGCCCAAAGTATTAACATTGTCCAGACTAAACAAGTGCAGTTCACAACCAAGGGACGTTTTCGTGAAGTGCAGCAATGCGGCCGCCGGGAGGAGATGCTGTTGCTTGACACACTGTTGTGGTCCACTGCTACAGCTAAGTGGGAACGGCAGGGTCACTGGGGAGGGGACCGACCGGGATGGCTCATCTGCAGGATCCCCACCAGCTCAGAGGCATGACTCATCCAGCCCGGTGCCCAACATCCAGCAAAAGTGCTGTCTGCCCCTGTTACACCTCACTGTCTGGCAGCTGGGGGGATGGGATGAGGGAGGCAGAGGACCCAAGAAAACCGATTCAGTAGTAACCAGGATTAGAAGGAAGAAAGCTAAGCAATTCCAGATATTTCTAGAACTCTAAGCAAACCTAAAATACCCCCAAATAATTTGTGGACCCAACCATGGAGATATAAAGAAAATATATGAACGTATATTTAATCAAAACTGTAGTAAAAATTAAAATTAATACTTCATTAGAAAGGAAGAAAAACCATTCAAATCAAGAACTTAAAAGCATAAACAAATCCCAGTACTCAAGAGGTGGGGGCAGGAGGAGCTGCACTTTGAGGCCAGCCTCAGCTGCACTGTAATTCAGAGGTTAGCTTGGGCTACATGAGACTCTACCAAAAAAAAAAAAAAAAAAAAAAAAAAATGTGGACAAATAATGTACAAGACTGGGAGTTTTATTTTTAAATATAAGACTCATTAAGATGGCCGAGCCCTGACAAGATGAACAAAGTGATAGGGAACACAAGAACGCGTGGCTGAGAAACCACACAGGGAAGCTAAAAAGTACAGAGATTTCATTTTACTGTGAACAAGTTTCATGCAATCCAAAGCTAATCAGCTTGAAACATAAGACACCAGGCAATGTGCTTGAAGTAGACGGAGATGTTTGAAGCGTGGGGATCCTGGACAAGGGGTGAGCTCCAGGGCAGAGTGCCCAGCAAGCATCAGGCTTGTGTCAAGCACAGTGGAATCAATCAATCAACCAATTAAAAAATGAAAAACCGATATAAAAATACAAAAAACACCCAGAATAAATAATCCAAAAATGCCTTCTAAAAATAACCTCTGGCCCCATTCTATTTTCCAAACACATCATGATCTACCATTACTTTACCCAGTATCTTTTTCTTTGCATTTTAGACAGATTATCAGTTTAAATGAAATTCATGTCTAGCATATTTACTTAACATATGGCATCAGGCAAGCTTAGGGACAGCCCAGAGACCAAGGAAGGGCAGCGCCCCTTGAAAAAAATGAAGCCCCCTCTCCATAGAGCTCACCTGCACCTCCCCAAATTTAGGGTCAGGCACGTCCTGGTAGAAGGAAATATTTAAAAGCTCAGTTTAGACCAGTATTGGGTGTAAGCACAGTGAAGGAAATCTGTTCCTTATTTACCATTTCATGGGTAGGGATGGCAGAGTGTTTATATGCTTACACTTATAAGGATGTATGACTTGTGCACACACAGATCATCCAAAGTTATATAACTACCCATCTGTCAATCACAGTAAATCACCCTATTTCCTGCCCCTAGGAATCAGTTCCCTCTCCCTAGACTCATAAGAGGAACTCCAGAGAAGAAATGTGCTGCATGCTGTGTGCCCACGCCCATTCTGTGGAGCGGGCTCTATGGTTTCAGGCTCACCTTGGTTAAATCTGCATGTCCATGATGCTACCCTGGATCTTGTCCAGTTCTTTCTCCAAGACACAGAAAACCTGAGCACTGTCATGAGCTCTCTCCAGTAACCAGGATTATCAATAGTATCTTCCCCTGGAATTAAACATCCTCCATGATCATCCTAATAGCTGAAAACCACCGAATCATATTAGTGTGCAAATTTCAGACTAGAATACATTTCACACTTTAAAAAGATTTAGTTTATGTTTACAAGTGTTGGCCTGCATGTATGTATGTGCACCATATGCATGCAATACCTGTATATGCCAAAAGAGGACGTCAGATCCCCAGAAGAGTTATGATCACTTACGAGCCACCATTTAGGTGTTGAGAACCAAACCTGGGTCCTCTGGAAAAGCAACGAGCAAGTCTTAACTGTCATCTCTCCAGCCCTGGCACTTTCTTGTTTTTTAAACTGCCACTCAATTCCACTTCTTTTTTCTTCCCTTTCTTCTTCTTGATTTTTTTTTTTTTAAAGGGGGCTTTTGACTACTCTAACATTCCCGCCATTGATCATCTTCCATTTGGAGATTTTCTTGGTCCCCATGTATGAGCATTTTTATGTTGAAACAGCTCCATACTGGTTTCCCAAAATTTATACCATCCACATTTACACCAAGAACTTGTGAGTTTCCCTCTGAAAACTAGCACTCTCACTAACGTTCGAGTGAGTCATGCCACTGAATCGTGGGTTGATTTCTTATGAGAACACAGTACCTCTACTTAATTCAAATGCCATGGTACTGGTGACAGCCTTACAAGTAGGTATTATTTTTCATTTCCTGTTCTAGATTATCTTTCTTGCTAATTAACCCATTTGTATACTGAGATATTTTCACATGAACTGTTCCAAAGTGCTCCGACATGCTAAGAATTTAGTCTTTCCCTTGCTATGATTGTCGCATGTGTATTTCTTGCTCATTTTTTTAAACTTTTGTGTATAACTTCAGAGTTGCGTGTCACTATGTCATAAATACTCTAGGAGTTTCTCTAGACTGGTTAGTTTTTGTTTTTAAGAGTTTGTTTTTATTTATGTCTATGTCTCTATGTGAGTTTATGCCATGTGTGTGGGGGTGCCGACAGAGGCCAGAATGGGGCGTTGGATCCTCTGTAACTCCAATTGTGAGCCCTCCGATGTGGGTGCTGAGAATCGAACTCCAGTCCTCTGCAAGAGCAGTTCAAGCTCCTAACTGCTGAGCCATCTCTCCAGGCTCTAAATATTTTTTCTTAATTCTTTGTTGATTCCAACATGAAGCCAAGATTAGGACTGTGTCTGTGTCTGGTCTACTTTGGGAGAAGGTCCTTCCTCAAGATCAACTTGCATATTTCATTACGGGTGGTCTTGAGTTGCTGCCATTAAGAGTTATGAAATGTGTAGTTCTGCACATGGTAGATTTTATGTGAGAAAACCTACTGGCCTGTTTCTTTAGGATAATCAAATTACACAATCAATTGCAAGGGAACGCTGGTTTTCTTCAGTGTTTTGACTACGCATGAGACAAAGGTGTTGGCAGAGTTCTACCCTATGCACAATCTGTCAATATATGTTTGGGGTCCATAAAGAATTACTTTCATTGAGCAATTAAGCTGTTGTTCCCAAGGATAGTTGGCATATTATTGCGGCCAGATTTCCCACAAGTATGTCCAAGAATTATTCAAAGGCATGTGGTGGTCAGAGCTACAGCTGGAGCCCTTGACTCAAACTTGATGCTTCAGATTATAAAATAGTGTGTCATATACATTATGTCACTGGCATAGCAACACAGTAAAGGCCCCACAGGAAGTGACAGAATGTATAGTCTACATGCTATTCCTGCTAATCTATGCTTGTCCTTCAGAACTAACTTTAGAGAGAAGTCTGGGAGGCTACGTAGGAGAGGACGACCTTCTTCACAGGAGACAATGGCAAAGGGGCTCCAAGTCCTGAGTGCTTCCATGTTCAACCTTCCTGGAATAAACCATGATTCTGAAACCCACGATGCCAACATGGCTTCTGACAATCACTCAGCCATTGTGCCAGTAGATGTTAAAGAACTTGTGGAAAGGGAACATCCTGGCGTCCATTACTTGGCTCAATCAAATCTCATTATTAAAGCATTCCGATGTGCTGGTTCTGGGGCGGATGATGGTTAGTGTTCATCACCAACTTGACTGGATTTGGGATCACCAGGAGACACATCTCAGCACAACTATGAGGGTCTTTCCACAGATGTTTAAGGAACATGTTTTCTGCCATGATTTCTCCATCGTAATGGACAACATACTCAAGTTGTAAGCCAAAAATAAACCCTTTCTCTCTCAAGTTGTCAGTGAGATCACCTGACAATGTTTGTTGGGGCCTTGTCCCTCACTCTGTGTGTCCTTCTGTCACTGATTCAACTTCTGCTCCTGCAGTTACCCAGGGCTCAGCATCATGAGACTGGCTTTCACAGTGATGGTGCCTAGTTAGGAGAAGATACTGGGCCAAGAGGACCGACTTCAGACACAACTGGGTACCTGCCTTTCTTTATTTCTACTACAAGAATCGGTGGCTGATCCTATCTAAATGATGAACCAAGGTGGACTCCGACAAATTGATGGAAGTCAAGGAAGCTTTGACTCTATGAAAGGTGTTAGGATTGTCCTGTTCATGGAATCCCAACTCACAGAAGATCCTGGCCGGCCTGTGTGCCCAAGTGCGATGGTCCACACGTCTGACACTGGGGTGACAAGGGACCACCATCAGTGTTACATTGTGTAACAAATCATAAACCCCCAAATTCCTTGCTACATCCAGTCACCCTTTGGCTTGATGCATATCTACTTCCAATTAGGAAATACTTTGTGAGCTAATGGGAGGTGGTAATGAATGTTCTGAAGAGAAGAGACGAGGGGGGAGACTCGGGTGTCCAGCTATGGTAAGGAATGGGCT
>NW_008338533.1:4246609-4296849 GCF_000622305.1 Nannospalax galili | reverse complement strand
CTTGCGGGGTGGGTGTGGGTTAGGGACTTTCCTTTTCATTCTAACCCTGTTAGAGGTAGACCTACTCAAACATAGCATCTGGATCCCCCATTTGGACTTAGCTCTGTGATAACAAGATTGTTTTACACAGTTTCATTGAAGCATAGTTGACATGGTCCAAACTGCATATATTTGAATTCCAGCACATGACACATTTCCTCATACCTGTAACACATAAAACCATTGTGCCCATCAAAATGGAAAGCATATCCATCACCCCCAAAGGTCTCTGTGCCCTTCCATGATCCCTTAAGCTTACCTTACCTGACCCCTTCATCCCTAGGCAATCTAATTCCTGCCACTAATATTAGTTTACATTTTTCTCAAATCTTTAATAAATTGGATCATACAACAGACGTGCCTTGTTCAGACCTCTTTGGTTCAGTGTAATTGTCCTGAGACTCAGCCTTGCGTGAGTGGACTGACAGTCCCTTGTGATTGCCAAGTAGTATTCATTATATGAATGAGCTATTTATAAAGTGGACATTTGAGTCACTTCTAGTCTGGGGATACTACAAAAATCCACCGTGGACACTGAGGCACAAGTCTGTGTGGCTGTATGTTTTCCTTCCTGTTCAGAAACTCCTTATAGTGAGATGGCTAGATTGCCTGACAGGTAAAACTCAAGTTTTTTTAAAATGTCAATCTGTTTCCAAAATGCTTGGACCATTTTATATTCCCAGAAGCAGTTCATGGGAATTCTGCAATACTTAGAGTGGTCCCTATCCTCATCTCAGTCATTCTGACTAGTACACAGTAATATGTTACTGCAGTTTAACTTTTATTTTCCTAATGACTCATGCGTGTTTTTATGTGCTCCTTTGCCATCTGCATATCTTCCTGGGTAAAATTCAAAACTTTCGCCCATTTTTAATTGGGTTTATTTTCTCATTTTGAATATTAAAATTTTCTATGCATCCTAATGGTACAAACCATTCATTAAACAAACACTATTCTTATTCGGTCTACTGCGTATCTTTTCACTCTCCCAACAATTACTATGAAGAGCAGAAGTTTTTTAGATTTGATAAAATCCAATTTATCGATCTTCTTTAATCATTTGTGATCTTGATATCTAAGAAATCTTTAACTCAAGGTCATAAGCTTTTTTTCCTTGTATACAATCTACAAATTTGATAGTTTTATACATTATGTCTATGCTCCATCCTGAGTTAGTCCTTTGTTTTTTGTATCTTTGGGAGACAGAGTCTCCCTATAGCACCAGCTGGCCTGGAACTTGCTATGTAGCCCAGGCTGGCCTTGCCCCAAACTCACAGAGATCCACCTGCCTCTGCCTCCCGAGTGCTGGGATCAAAGATGTGCACCACCATGCCCAGCTGAGTTAGTTTTTTGATTTTTTTTATATGATGTAAGCATATTTAATATGATAAATCAAAGTTTGGGTTTTTTATTTATTTTCTTTTATGTGTATGAATGTATTGGCTACATGTGTGTAAGTGCCTTTATGTAGTGCAATGCCCAAGGAGGTCAGAAGAAGGCGTCAGATCCTCTAGAACTGGAATTACAGACGGTTGTGAGCTGCCATATGGGTGCTGGGAATTTTTTTCAGGATGCCCTTAGGTCAAATTCTTCCAATCTCCCCATCAGTGGGATCCCGTCTGTCATGGTTTGATTCTTCATTGCTGTGACAAAATACTCTGACCAATACCAACTTGGGGAGGAAAGGGTTTATTTGTCTTACATCTCCCAGGTCGCATGCAGTTCATCAGGGAGCCCAAGGTAGGAACTCAGGGCAGGAACATGGAGGCAGGAGCTGGAGCATAGGCCATGAAGGAATGCTGCTTACAGGCTTGCTCCTTTGGCCCCTGCTCAGCCTGCTTTCTTATGCAACACAGGCCCACCTGCCCAGGGGTGGCACCACCCACAGTGGGCTGGGCCCTCCCACATCACTCATCAGGAAGATGCCCTTCAGACATGGCCACAGGCCAGTCCAATAGAGGCAATTTCCCGATTGAGGCTCCCTCAACCCAGGTGTGTCAAGTTGACACTGAAGCTATCCAGCACACCGTCTCCACTGAACTGCCTCTGCCCTTTCATAAGACTCCCTTGTCACTTTTTCAAAATATCCTGTGCTGTCCCACTGGTCTATACTTTAGCTTGATCTCAACATTACACTGACTTAATTCCTTTAGTTTCATAAAAAGTCTTGGAATGAGGGATTATCTTGAGCCAGTTTTAACTGGTTCCTGATGAATCATCTCCATGGGGTCAACTTTTCACAAAAATCACAATATACAGAGGGTGACTAGTCCTACATTTGTTATGTTCTTCAACAACAAACCCAACCTACCCAGCCCATCCTCAGAGCTGGGATGCTCCGAGGAGCATTTCCTCTCCACCAGCTGAATCAGCCTTGGACTCTGCAACCCAGGAGACGGTAGTGAGGACTGCAGAGGGGACGTGGACATGTTCTTCCTACCAGCCTCCTAGTGAGCACCACCCAGCCCCGCATCTTCATCCTAGCAGCTGCCTTGCATCCCTGGGCAGCAGAGGAAAACTTTGAAGTATTCCCAGTGCTTGAAAGACCCAGTGCCTCAGACCTCTACACTTCCGCACCTCTACGGTGGATACCCAGTTTTGTCAGCGCCATTTGTTGAACAGATGTTTTTATCAGCATACGTTTCTGTGCTGGATAGCTTTAGTGTCAACTTGACACACCTGGGTTGAGGGAGCCTCAATCGGGAAATTGCCTCTATTGGACTGGCCTGTGGCCATGTCTGAAGGGCATCTTCTTTATGAGTGATGTGGGAGGGCCCAGCCCACTGTGGGTGGTGCCACCCCTGGGCAGGTGGGCCTGTGTTGCATAAGAAAGCAGGCTGAGCAGGGGCCAGGGGAGCAAGCCAGTAAGCAGTGTTCCTCCATGGCCTGTGACACCTTTATCAAAAAGTAGGTGGTCATAGCTGTGCTGCTTTATTTCTAGATCCTCCACTCTGTTCCATTGGTCTACATGATAGTTAATATCGTCAACTCGATAGAATCGACAATCTCCTGGAAGATGGGCCCCTGGGCATGCCTGTGGAGGATTATCTTGATTGTATTAACTGAGGTAGGGAGACCTGCCCACAGTGGGTGGCACCATTTCCCTGGCTGGGATCCCGGGGACAGGGAGCTGAGCAGCAACATGCCTTTACCCAGTGTTTCCTGATTGTGGGTGCGGTGTGACCTCCTGTTTCAAACTCCGGCTGCCTGGACTTCGGAAGCTGAACTAAAGCCTTTTTCTCTTAAGTTGCTTTTCTCAAGTGTTTTTATCACAGCAGGAGAGGAACTAAGTCTATACATGTCTGTTTTTACACCAGTACTAGGCTGTCTTCATCACGATGGCTCTGCAGTATAAGCTGAGGTCAGGAATTGCGTGAAACCCCCCACTGTCCCTGCTCCTCTGGCTCACAGGCTATTCCCAGCCTTTTATGCTGCCATATGAATTCTTGGATTGTTATTTCTAGGTCTGTGAAGAATGACGTTAGAGATCTAATTGGAACGGCATTGAATCTGTAGATTACTGTTGGTATGTTACATAATGTTGCTATGAACCTAAAACTGCTCTAGAAATTATTAAGATAAAAGTTTAATTCCGATTGAAGCAAAATTACATCTAGTTCAAAGATGAAGAGCTTGAGGATTTAAACAGACTGAAGAATTTAGCCAAGATATAATTATCAAAAAAGGATTCAGTGTTCGGCAGTGGACTTTGTACTATCTGGTTCGGAACAAGGAGTTACAGAATATCAAGACTGAAGGCACCCACATGGTCTCAGCCAGCAGTTCCAGCCTTCAGCGCACACTAAGAGTGGGATTCGCTGAAGCTTCACGGGATTTATTCTAGACAAAAATACTGAGATGGGAGGAGCGAGGTGGAATTGGAAGGACGGCAGCTGAGAGCCAGCTGAGTAAATTCAGAATGAACAGACTGAAGCCTAGCTTACTCTAACTGCAGCCTCATATCCCAGAGTCCAGCTGCAGCCGGGATTAGTGAACCTTCACATTCCCCCAAAGCATGCTCCCTGGGTCTTCATAACAAGTACCATGAGATCCAGCACCTTTCAATGGAAGAATACTTCAAGAAGGAATCCAACCCTGACGGAAGGAGAGGTTCTCAAGGCCCTGGCCGCCATACTGGACCTGGAAGGTGGAGCCAAGTTGAGACTTGGTTCAGCAATCGCAGAAAGAAGCACCAGCAGCCCAGAATCTCCCAACCCAGATTGTCCTCATGTTTTATGAACACCGCAGCACCCACTATGCAAATCTAAAAGCTTCCAGGTCAGTCATGAGCACAGCTGCAAAACCTGTAACCCAGAACACCAGAAAAAAATGGGGTGACTGTGATGTGGAGCTGGAGCCTCCATCCTCCCTGAGGTCCTTCCACAGTGCTAGAGCCCTTCCAGAGCTTGTTGGTCTCTGCTTCCATACCTGAGGACCAAGAGAGATGAGACCGAGATGGAGATGAAGGCAGAGATGGAGAAGGAGACCAGGACAGAGATGGAGATGACCTGGAGATAGCAGACCTGGAGCCCTGGGGGTTCTGAATCTAAGGAATTCTTCCCTTAGACCCTGTGGGGATGAATCCCAGCCCTGCCCCTACTTAGTGATTTGTGCCTCTGTCTGCCCCACCCCCAATTGGCTGCTGGTGGGCAGTTGCAATATTCCTTGATTTGGGCTTTTTTTTTCCTGGAAGGTCACCTGAGCCCAGGCTAGTCATCAAACTTAATATGTAGCAGAGCATGACCTCAAATTCTTCAGATCCCCCAGAGAACTGGGACTACTGGCATTGCCTACTGCCTGCCCATGTTTTCTTTTTCTTTTTTGTTTTGTTTTTTGTTTTCTGAAACAGGGTGTCAACTCTGCAGCTCCGGCGGGCCTGGAACTTGGAGTGCACCTCCCGTCTCCATAGGCCTGGTGCTGGTGGTCAGATTTCTTTACCATTCATTTTGTGCCTAGAGCATGTGGTTTGGTTCCAGCTGGGGTTTTGGTTTGGGTGGTTTTGAAGGGGTGTCTTTTTTGGTTTGGTTTTGGGAGTTTTTGTTTGGTTGGTTTGGTTTAGCTGAGTTTCATGCCCCACCAGCCCTGCGTCTTAACTTTTGTTTCTAATTACTACTTTTTAGATCATTGAATGGAGGATTGATAAAATGAAATTATTAATAGACTAAAAAATACTGAGATCCACTGAGTCAAAGTGCAATGTGAAGTTTCCGCCACCTACGAGCCAAGAGTACAAGGAATTGCTTTTCTGCTTCAAAGAACTGATTTTTAGGGCTGGGGATGTTTCTCTGGTTGGTAGAAGGTTTGACTAGTATGTACAAGACCCTGGGTGTGATCCCTAATACACTATAAACCAGGCCAAGTGATGCACACCTGTAATCCCAGAATTCTGCAGGTAGAAGCAGGAAGACCAGAAGTTCAAAGTCACTCTCAGTTGTGTAGCAAGTTTGGGGCCATCCAAGACTACATGAGAAATGAAAATTTAAGCTATTCCTGTCTAGGACTGAGAGAAATAGATAAAACTGTTTTATTTTCCTTTGAATGTATAAGGCTTGATGTAATATCCTACAAAGATCAGGTTAGTGTTCCTAATCCTAGAATCAGCTCTGAGACTTATTAACCACAGTATTAGGACACAGTCTCTCCAGCACCTCGACTTCAGAATTAATGCAGTAATAGTCCGTGTATACCTATTGATTTTACAGTTCTAAAAACAAGCAAACAGTGTGTGCTTTTCCTTTTACCTCTTGTGATTTTTTAAGTAACAGAGTTATGCAGTATTGGTTCTCAGCAGTGAGCTTAAGGAACTGTTCCTTGACGGCACACCCAACAGAGTCTGAGTCCTTATCCTTTTGAAAAGGTAGCCTCATCTACAATATGTAGAAATCAAAATCAATCACCTCATGATTCTTTGGGAATTAACACTCTAAACAGTACATGGCATCCAGAAGTTATTCAAAAATGTTTACCTCCCCTTTCACACCATCACTAGAGTGCCTTATTTATTCCACTCTGCATTCTAAGTTAAGGCAGCCCAGGAAAAACGGGCATGTTTACCTAGCATCACTGCTCACCTGAGCAAGAGTGGCCTGTCCAAAAGGGTCCTGAGCAGACAGAAAGGCAGCAATGGCTCAGGGCTGGGACATGTCAACAGCCCAGCAAGCCAGTCCTGAGAAGAAAATCACCAACAGGCTATTTTGTAGAGCCAGGTAAATCGATTCTGAAGTTCACAAAGATTTTAAAAGTCACTTAAGAACAGACAATGCAGACATGGAGGTGCACACCTGTAATCCAAGTACTTGGAGGTTGAGGCAGGAGGATTAAAAATTTGAGGCAGCCTGGGTGACATACTGAGATTCTGTCTCAAAAATATTTTTAAAGATATATTTACTTTTATGTGCATGTATGTATGTGCTCCACATGTATTCCCAGTGCCTGCAGAGGTTGGAGAGGGTGTCAGATCCCCTGGAACTGGAGTTACAGATGGCTGTGAGCTGCCCTGTGGGTGCTGGGAATGGAACCCAGGTCCTCTGCAACAGCAGCCGGTGTTCTTAATTACTGAGCCACTTCTCCAGTCCCCACCAAAACTATTTTCCAGGAGGCCATCAAGATGGCTCCGAGGATAAAGAAACTTGCCGCATAAACCCAGTGACCTGAGCTCAATCCCTAGAATTCATGTAAGGTGGACGGAGAGAAGTGACTCCATAAAGCTGTCCTCTAGACTCCACAGGTGTGCTGTGGTGCACATGCACTCACACACATACATCACACACATAGACTAATAAGAATCATAAATATCTGTAACAGATAACCAGAAAGCATTACGAAGGGAACGGTGAAGAGGCACTGCTCCACCGGTGATCAGGGCACCCTGGCAAGTCCTGACAATTAAAACAGTGCGGTGCCAGTGTCTGGAAGACGCGTGCACTGGTGGAACAAAGTCCAGAAATAGGCCCAACTTGATATCAGATCTACCGTATGATCCAAGTGCTATGTCCAAAGCAAGGTTTCATAAGTGGAGTCAGAGTAAAGGATGACCATTTGGAGGACAAAGAAAGGATGGAATTGGGTTAGTTCTTCATACTGAATACAAACGCAGACTCTAAATGGATCTGAGCCTGAACAAACTAAGCGAATTCCTCTCTAGCTTGGGTGAGGTGAGAATGCTCAACAATTAAATATTTAAACGTAATAAAAAGAGAAGTCTGTTCAATCTGAGCACATAAAAATTTGCCCTCTTCTAACTTTTTTCTGGTGCCCTGTCTAGAGCTTGTAATGCTAACTAGGAGGTAGGAATTGGCTGGGCAGTTAGGGTAAAAAGACCCCAAAGAAATGTAACCAGTTTCTTGGCTAAAAGTCAAAATGTCCTTGGGCCTCTTAGCAACATACTCTGTTCCAAAGGCCAAAAATGTCAAAAGTATTTGGGAGCTCTTATCTAACCCCTAAGAGATTTTAGGGTTACCTCTTCAGTGGGTGTGCTAGACAGCTTTAGTGTCAATTTGACACACTTGGGTTGAGGGAGCCTCAATTGGGGAATTGCCTTCATTGGACTGGCCTGTGGCCATGTCTGTGGGGCATCTTCTTGACGGTTGAGTGATGTGGGAGGGCCCAGCCCACTGTGGATGGTGCCACCCCTGAACAGGGGGGCCTGTGTTGCATAAGAAAGCAGGCTAAGCAGGGGCCAGGGGAGCAAACCAGTAAGCAGCATTCCTCCACAGTCTGTGCTCCAGCTCCTGCCTCCAGGTTCCTGCCTTGAGTTCCTACCTTGGGCTCCCTGATGAACCATGACCGGGAGATGTAAGATAAAATAAACCCTTTCCTCCCCAAGTTGGTATTGGTCAGAGAGTTTTGTCACAGCAACGGAGAAACAAACTAGAATAGAGGAGGAAATGTTAGAATAGCAACTCTCCCCCCCCCCAAAAAAAAGAGAAAGAGTACATGAAGTCATCGGAAAAAAGTGATGGGGAGATATGGGAGGAGTTGGAGGGGAGGGAGTGGGCACGGATTTGATCAAAACACCTTATATGCACCTATGAAATTCTCAATAATTTTTTTAAGTTAAAAAAGAGAATGTTTACATGAGAAAAAGGAAAACGTGTAAGTCAAAAGACAGAGGACAAACTGTGCAAAGGAGCTCGTGAGATGCCACACATAAGGAGATAATAACTCAAACAGACACAATGACTTAAAATTGAGGGAGAATGGGCCAAAATCCCAATAAAATAAAGAATAGCCCTTATTCCCTAGCGAGGTACCAGTGTGTGTCAGGCTGTCCATGCTGCTGCAGCAAGTCACACAGACTAAGCATCTGAGCGACCACAGCCCTGTGTCCGTCACTCTTCCTGGAGGTTGGGAGGCCCTGGGTCAAAGCACCAGGACATTCAGGGTCTGGTGAAGGTTCCCTTCCTGGTCTGTAAACTGGTGACGTCTCACTTGACCTTATAAATAGAAAGGACAAGAAACTCATTCTAGCATCTTCTATGAAGTGGCCAGTCCCATTCATGGGGGCTGTCCTCTCCTCCGAAAACCATCAGATTGGGGGTTCGAATTCTAACACAGAGTTGCAGAGATACAAATATTCCATTGACAGACGCTGCTCACAATAAAACAAATGTACACTAAAATATACTGAGATACCATCTCTCATCTGTCTATGAGACCAGAAAATATTTAAAAGGTTGGCACTATGATATTGGCAAGACTGAGGGAAAGAGCCTGGTCAAGCATTGCTAGTAGAATAAAAAAGGAAGCCAGTTTTCCCTACACGGGCAAATTTGGCACTTTTTAATAAAGCTACACGTGATCCCACTTCTTGAAATTTATCCCCAAAATATATTTGCAATAATGTGAAAATAAACATGTGCAAGGGTACCTGGGATACTGTGATTACACTGTGTTGGAACATACGTAGACATCTAACCATAGATCTAGTTTTTCTTTGTTTTTAAATACGCTGTGGCATATTATCACAGTGGAGTACTACAGAAACCCACTGGTCAGTGGAAAAAAATGAAAACCACCAGACATGGTGGGGCCCAGAATGAGAGTTCAAAGCTCAATGGCAAGTTCGAAGCCTGAGATAGTGTTCTCCTTTGCTTTCTGTTGCCATAATAAACACCATGACCCAAAGTAACTTAGGGAAAGAAAGGGTTTATTTGATTTATACGTTGAGGTCACAACCCATCCTTGAAGGAAGTCAGGGCAGGAAATTAAGCAGCAACTCAAAGCAGAGGAATGCTGCTTACCACCCCACTTCCGGCCTCAGGCTCAGTCAGCTTTCTTACACAGCACAGCCTCACCTGCCTAGGGATGGTGCAGCCCACAATGGACTGGGCCCTCCCACATCAATCACCAATCAGGACAACCCCTCACAGACATGATTACAGGCCAATCTGATCAAGGCAATTCATCAACTGAGGTGCCCTCTTACTAGGTGATTCCAGATTTGGATTCATTGACAATAAAAACTAACCAGGACACACAGCTGGACCTTATCTCAAATAAAAGCAATCAGGGAATACTGACAATCTTTATGAATTGAAATTTACTCCCAGGATATATTGTTAGCAAAAAAATGATGTTTATGTATGAAATGTAATAAATTAGGCAGATAATAGGTAGATGCCTAGAGGGACTGAAAACTGTCTTCCAGTGAGAACTCAGAGGGGATACACTCTAGGGGAGCACTTAACAAGGGGCAGAATGCCTTCGAGACCTTTATGTATGCTCCCCACACACCGTTTATTACTCACTGGGCCATGGCCAGTCTGGTCATTGCTTTGTTAAATGAAACAATTTGTTGCACACCTGAGATGGCACAGCTTTGAAAGCTTCATGTTCATATACCATGGCAAGAAAATATAATTTACTTATTCATAAATGATCAATATATACTTGAAACACGAGAGCTGTTTCTCTGCTTGCCTAAAAAACTGATCTAAAGAGCCATTAGTGGTCGCAAGTAAGTGAAATTGTATTTGAATTTTTATTATTTTAAATTCCACTCCGCATTGCCTATGTAACAATTATGCAGGTTATACGTAAAATACATTACTGATGAAGGCATGACTTGGAAAAGTTAACCTTTTGTTTCTTTTTTTTAACCTTTAATTTCTTTTAATTGTCTGTACAAACAAAAGAAAGATTCGAGCTTTGTCAATTTTCTGCTGTGAACCTCAGGTCATGTCCCTGCAGCTCTGATTTACTAGTCTCTATTGGCATGTAATGATTTCCACATCGGCAAGGAGATAAAACGGGGAACTGAGTGCGTGGGAGGAAAGCAAACATGAGCTGGGAAAGGACAAAAAGCCAGGGAGGATGGAGAGGAGAAACAGAAGGGAGATAACCAGAACAGGCACGAAGAAAAGAGAAAGGGGAGACGGGGAGTTTAAAAGTCCTCTCCCTGCAGGGCTATTGGACAGTCTCTAAGCTGGAACCACCTTCTTCACGTTTTGATAAAAGGAAGCACTAAATTCTCCATCAAAGAGGGCTGTATTTTTATATTTCACATTGCTTCTGTTTGCCTAGCTCAATTTGTCTTATGTAGGTTAAAACAAAACAGGGCTTAAACGGAAGCATCCTCTAAATCTTGTACAAGCTTTAAGCCCCTGCTTCAGAGACGGATGTTAACCGCAGTAGATGCTGGACCATGCAACACGCTTGGAATCTTTAATGACTGTCAGCTACTAATAAAGCAGTTTTCTGCCTGTTGTTACTGTGTGCTCTCTTTGAGGCTTTCTCTGAGGAATCTCTTTAGACAAGCTTACATAGAGCTTGTCGTGTACCATAGAGCCACACTACTGAGCTGTTCTGAGCTTTCAATCTGTCCTGTATCCTTCGTGTCACAAAGGAAAGCAGTCTGCCATAAAGGTGCGGAGTTGACATGCCTTCCTTTAATCCCTCAGTCCTAGAAATACACATGTATGACTGTTTCTAAACACTAGCTTGGTAAACACATACTACATTCTCAGATTGTTTAAAATACAAACCATTGACCTTCACCATCACTGCAACTTACTTTGTGGACAACCTGTGGCTTTCCTACCATCCAGCCTGATAGTGCTCTACATTAAAGGATTTATATTCACATCTCAGTGCTTGAATTATGATTAATTACAGACATAACTTAAAGTAACTGCCTCAGCATGTCTTAGCATTTATGTAATTTCCTTTCAGTGTTTTAATTTATGATGAGGTATGGTTATTACTCAAAGTAACTGTCTCAACTCGTGTGACTGTTTATATAATGCTTCAAACCTGATCGGTTATGCTCTAACATTCTGAAGTTATACAGAGAAATCAATGAGATAATTTCAAGGCAGTTGTGAAGCAAAAAGAAATTCAATGAATCATTTTCCCCTTATCTAAAAATTACTTTTCTCAGGATGGTGAGGTGGCTTAGTGGGTAAGGGAGTGCCAAGCCTGACAACCTGAGCTCAACTCCCACAAGTTGTCCTCTAACTTGGAAATGTGTGCCACGGCATAAGAGTGCCTGTGCACGCACACACGTGTGTGCACACACACTAAACAAATGTAATAAAATTTTAAACAACAAAATGAAAATTACTTTTCTCTTTCAAATCTTAAAAGTAATCCAAATAATTTTTGAAGTAGAAATTTGTTCTGGTTTTGAAGGTACTGACTTAAAGTTTGAATGGCAGTGTATACCAAGTGATTCACAAATCGTCTTTGGGCACAAAACTTTAGGAATGAATGATGACTCTACTTGGGTTTGAAGAAGTCCCTGGAGTAAATTATACTCCCGTGTGTGTGCGTGCGCGCGGTGCTGGAGATGGACTGCATGGTCTTGTACATGCTGGGCAAGCTCTCTGTCACTGAGCCACATCCCTAGCCCTTGGTTTTCAGAAACAGGGTCTCACTGTGTAGCCCAGGCTTGCTGCTTACGTAGCCCAGGTGACCCCCATCCTGTGATCCTCCTGCCACCACTGCCAAGTGCTGGGATTACAGGTGGCACTGTGCTCAGCTCTGCATTTTTACTTTATAATAACATTGCCTCCAAGATTCCCAGTCTGAGCACATACAAAACCTTATACAACATCCCAGAATATCTCACCTTTAACAACAGGCAACACAAGTCCAACAGACCTGTCATGTGACAGCCAGTCAGAAAGGTCCCCATTGCTCCTAGTCATCTAAGTAGTATCACCAACACACTCCCTTTACACCTTCCTTGACCTCCAAACACTATTATCTATGCAAATTCAGAGCTTTTGATTCCTGTTCTTAAGGCACCAAGGTCCTGTCCTGTCTTTTCTGCGTGTGACACTCACCTCAGGTGATACTAAGAGAATTAAGACCAGAGCAAATGCATTAGAACACAGAAGCATAGAAATGAGCTGAGAAAGATTGTAAAGATAATGTGTCCAACATTTCAAAGGAGACAGATGGTCAAAGACGTCTGGAAGGAGCTTCCAAAGCTTTTCCTAAGGTTTATTTTCATTCATTTTGTGTATATGAAGTGTTTGCCTGCAGTGCCCACGGAGGCCAGAAGGGGGCATAGGGTCCCCTGGAACTGGAGTTATCTGTGGTTGTTAGCTGCTTTGTGGATGCTGGGAACTAGACCGGGGCCCTCTGCAAAAGCAGCCAGAGCTCTTACCCGCTGCCAGCTCTCCAGCTCTGAACTTCCAAATCTTGCAGAGATAGGTGGGGGGCCAAAAGCTAACGTTAAAATACGTAGAAAGCAGACTAAGCCTGTTTGAGAAGTCCGTAAGAAAGGATAAGAAAGCAAAGTGTGTGGCATAGGTAAGGGGGGGTCTACAGGTGCAGGATGGAGTCCTGCTCAGAAAACGCCCTGTGGCTGGAAGCATGAAGTCAGTGGGATGAGGGAGCTCCTTTCCCACAAGCAGCAACAAAGGCTCCCAACCCTCACTTTGGATAGAATCACTTATCTCTAGATGTACTTTATAAGAAGCAAACATGCCAACCACTAATGTTTTTGTCAACAGAAAATGCTACCCCTAGCCAGGTATGGTGGCGCAGGCTCAACAGCTTAGCACTCTGGAGGCTGAGACAGAAATGTAGCCAGCTCAAAGTCAGCCTGGGCTACACAGTGAGTTCCAAGCCAGCCTGGGCTACACAGTGAGTTCCAAGCCAGCTTGGGCTACAGAATGAGACTCCTATCTCAAACAAAAAAGGGTGTACCAACATAGCGGCCTTCAGTCAGCTGTGCAGGGGAAGATGTTTTAAAGAGTGGGGTGTATCCAGTGTGTTTCTGTATTAGTTACCTTTCTGCTATTGTAAAACACCATCAAGAGTAACTACGAGGAGAAAGGGCTTATTTTGACCGAGAATTCTAGAACGGAATAGGCCCATCATGGCAGCAGGCAGGGACCATGAAGCTGGCCTGGCCATCAGGAAGCAGAGTGGTCAAATTTCATCTGCACACAGGACACAGAGAGAACAGGAAGTGGGATCAGGCTATGACCCGTCAAAGCCCCCTCCCCACATACCCCCTCCAGCTGTACTTCCTGAAGTTCTCCGACCTCCCCAAACAGCACCAAGTCTTCAGACACCTGAGCCTGGGGACATTCGTTCCAACACCACACACTTCCCAAGTGTTTTCACAGTGTGACTAAGAAACAGACTTCAAAGAAGGGACAGGGACAGAGTGGCCTGTGACTATGAGTGAAGGAGGGGGGTGTCTGCCCTCAAAGTGAAGAGTCCCTTCTATTTTAAGGAACATTCCCTTACTCTAAAGAATCTCTCAAATGAGTCACAATTGCATCATATTCTCCCAGGACATTTGCTTTCCAAAGAACACGCCTTTAAAGTATTGACGAGAGGAAAAATGCAATCTGGCAAGGACACAGGGGAGCCGGCCTCCACAGGTGGCCTGTGCGTCCTGCCTCCTCAGTCCACGGGCAGCCACTGCAGCATAAAGACCCCACTGTGTGCTGAGGGGCTCACACACGAGCTCGCACCGTCCTGGGCCTCACGGCTTTTCTGCACCTATTGACCCTACAGGGCCTCTTTTGCCTGCATGTGGTGTTATCTCCAGGGTAGAGAAGTGGACATTACAGGGCTTATAAACCTTCCAGCTTTCAGGATAAAATCATCAAGGGCACACTCTAAGTCGGACTGGATGAGACATGACTAGCTGCTGTTTTCTTGTTAGGCCACGGAAGATGCGAAGGCTACCACCCGAAAGGAGTGCCGTGTACTCCCTGTCCGCCGTTGTTCCACAGACCTGTCTTACTACGTGCAGCTTGACCCGCACTCCGAATTTATTCTAACACATAATCCTCCTTATGAAAACCGCTACTCAGTTCTTAACTCATTCTGTTTTATATATTTAAAGAAGTTAGAATCAAAAAATAAACTCATTTCCTAAATAATAAGGAAAATAAGATCTTCATTTCCATATCCCCAAAGTCAATTATAGAGAAATAAATTAACAATGGAAAGTGGCAGACGACCTAGTTATGAAGCCATGTTGATAACTGTGCAAACAAAAGTGGCCCAATTTTCCTCAAGAGCAGGCAAGGAGAGCTCTTGATAGGACCCCAAAGAGAACAAAGTTCTTTGATTGGTTCCCAATTCCTCAAATGAAATCCATTGATTCAGCCTTGAACCTCCCAGGGACTCCTGCACTGGCGCACACAAGCCACCCGCAACCCCAAAGCCCTGTCTCCTGCTGCTGTCGAGCATAGGACATGTTTCCAAGCAGAATAGGGGCCACTTGCTTATTCAACATCTGCCTCTTAGCAATTTCTGTGAGCAAGCACCATGCTAAAATGAGTAAGACAGCATCTACCTTCAGAAGCTCAAAGCCCAAGGGAAGCAGGGGATTCACTATTAGTCACTCTTTTGATAAGGACTCTGCATGTGCTAGATAGCTAGTGTCAACTTGACACACCTGGGTTGACGGAGCCTCAATTGGGGAATTGCCTTCATAGGACTGGCCTGTGGCCATGTCCATGGGGCACCTTCTTGATTGTTGAGTGATGTGGGAGGGCCCAGCCCGCTGTGGGTGGTGCCACCCCTGGGCAGGTGGGCCTGTGTTTACATAAGAAAGCAGGCTGAGCAGGGGCCAGGGGAACAAGCCAGTAAGCAGTGTTCCTCCATGGTCTGTGCTCCAGCTCCCGCCTCCAGGTTCCTGCCCTGAGTTCCTACCTTGAGCTCCCTGATGAACTGTGACCTGGGAGATGTAAGACAAATAAACCCTTTCCTCCCCAAGCTGGTAGTGGTCAGAGTGTTTTGTCACAACAATGGAGAAACAAACTAGGACATTATGAGTGTCTCCCAGTGACTCTAGAAACAGAGGAAACTGAAAACTCGGATGCACAAAGGTTCGGGTTGCTTTTATCTGATAACCCTGTGATGAGCAATCAATGGTGTATCTCAAACACCTTACCTCACCCAAGGTTACATAGCTCTGCCCAGGTAGGTGAGGACTCAGTAGCACAAAGGACAGACGTGGCATCAGGAGAGTTTCTGTGTTGGGTGTTCACTGGCTGGAGTAACCATTGTTCTAGCTGTGGATTTCAGGCATGATGGGGGCAGCAAGTCACCAGACAGACTGTCATTTCTCATTTAGGCCAGACTGGTTTCATCTGGGGACATCTCACCTTGTGATGGTAACAAGGCCACCGTGAGCTCCAGGCTTGCCTGTCCTGTCCCCCGCTCAGCCACTCTCAGACACAAGCAAAGTTCCCGGATCAGTGCTAATTTGGCCTGACGGGATTCTTGCGCTCAACATCCTGTGGTCATGGTGGTAGCCCACATTCCTTAGCCAGGCCAGTAGACTGAGAACATAGATGAATGGTTGCAATAAAAAGGCTTGTGCCATCCAAAAAGGTAAAGGGCTGGAGAGGTGGCTCAGCAGTTACGAACACTGGCTGCTCTTTCAGAGACTCCAAGTTATTAGAGTTCTCTAGAGAAACAGAACCTATAACATGAATATGAGTATATATTTATATAACGTATTAAATTAGCTTACATTGAAATAAGAACAGCAGTCATCTCACACCTGCGAGGCAGAGTTGCTCAGTCCTTGAGGCTGAGTCCTCAGCAGCCAGAGCAGCCCACAGGGGACACCAAGTACTGGAAAGACTAAGAATCTGGCAGTTGCTCAATCCCTTAGCAGTCCCAATCAGGCACCAAAAACCCAGAGAATTCCTAAAGAGCCACTGGTCCTCAGTCAATGATAGAGGCCTAGAAACGCTGGCTCTGGTGTCAGAGAAAGAATCACCATCATCATTATGGGGGCGGGGTCGCTGGACCCCCAGCATGGTGTGCGCCGGCCCCCTGGGGTCTCCGCCACACCTGGCTAGTCCCTGCGTGAGCCTGGCCGCAAGCAATGTGGAGAGCGCGCCTGGGCTCCCGGGCGCACTCACTCTGGATGTGGCGCGGCGGATCTCTGGCTTCTCTGGGCCCGGCTGCTTCAGGTCCCCTGTCTCTGGGAATAGCGGCAGCTGATGGCTACCGCAGTTTCTGGTGCTAAGGGCTTCTCTGCTACTGGAGTATTATCCAGTCGGAATCCCGCCTCTATTACACCCTTGTACCTTTCCTCAGGATTGCGGAGTTCCTGGCCAGTGAACTCCACAGGGAAGAGGCACGGAGGCGGCGAAAGCTGGGGTATCCGTGGGCCGATAACGGAGAGTGCTGCTCTCCGGTGAGATCAGGTCGCTGGTAGTAAGACACAGGACTCAAGGCACGGCTTAGTCTGTGTTTACAGCTTTATTGTATCTCTGCTCCTTGCTGTCCAGCTCTCTGCTGATCCAGCTTTCTGGGACCCAATCTCCAGGACCCAGTCTCTGACCCGATCTCCAGCTTTCTGGGACCCAATCTCCGGGACCCAGTCTCTGACCCGATCTCCGACTATTAAGAGAAGACTAGCATATTTATATACCATGGGGGTAGTGGTAAAAGCTTTTAGATACTTTGTGAGATATTCTATTTACATGTGGAAGTGGGTTTCTGCTAGACTATTGTCTACCTGTAAAAATCACACACAGGAAGGCATGGTATGCATAGAGCCAAAGGCCATGTTTATGTCAGGGCATTTGTGGCGGCCCCTTCAAAGGGAGAGACAGGAAAGATGCCAGAAAGCACCTTGCTATGAAAAGGAGCCCGCAGCACATTCCCGAGCTGCATGAGCTGTCCGGTGTGAAGGGGCTTCGACTTTTGCATAACAGAGGTCTCCCAACAATCATCACCATCATCATCATCATCAGCAGCAGCAGCAGCAGCAGCAGCAGCAGCAGCAACAGAATAAGCCAACTTGGCAGGGAGAGGGACGGTCAAGCATGTAGAGAATAATCTTCCTTCTGCTGTGAAGTTTCTGGGGCTGCTACCAGAAAACACATGTTTGGGAGAGGTCTTCCCACACCCATTAAGACAAACCGGACAATTCCTCACTTGAGGTTCAGGGCATTTTAAGTTGTGGCAAACTGACATTTAAACCATCACATCGGGGTTGAGAAATGCTTAGATGAGTCTCAAGCTGTAATCCAGCAAGGTGAGGAGCATGCCCAAGTCACACGCCCAGTGACATGTTCCTGAGATCCCCAGCTGCCCAACCCAAAGCCGTATGTTCTCCACTGTGGTTTGTGCTCAGTGACCACCAGCAAAGTCAGGCGACTAACAGGGGACTTGGATAAGAAAGCTATAGTCTATTATGAAGTTTGAATCGTCAAAAGAGAAACTGCCAGGTTTACAGCCTAGGCCGGACCACCACCTGTACCCAGTGCTCAGCTTCCTGCATGCTCCGTCACATGTCTGGAACCCAAAAGAAAAGCCACAAACAAGCTCAGGCTTCATTTTTCCAGAAACGGACAAGAAATTGCAAGGCTGGAAGTCAGCATAGTGACACTTTACTCTGGCTCTGGGTTTTTCTCAGAGGAGAATGGCAAGTGAAGGTGCTTGTGAGCAAGCCCACAGGCTGTGATGCCGAAGCTGGAATGGAAGGAAGACGGAAGAGGAATCGTCTCTCCAGCCAAACTTTCTGCCCTTTGTTTCCACAAAGCCCTGTTTTCGGCTAGTAGGGTGCTCGGCTAGGATTCATGAAGCCCTGGATTCAATCCCCAGGACCACATAAGTCAGGCATGGCGGTGCAGACCTGTAAACTCAGTACTCAGAAGGTTCAGGTCATCCTCCTATAAATAGTAAGACTAAGGCTAGCCTGGGCTACATAAGACCCTGTCTAAAAAGAAAAAAGTCACTATTTGTCAATTTGACGTACCTGGGAAGAGGGAACATCAGTAGGACCAGTGGTCATGTCTGTGAGGCATTTTCTTGACTGTTGAGTGATGTGGAAGGGCCCAGCCCACTGTGGGTGGTGCCACCCCTGGGCAGGTGGGCCTGTGTTGCATAAGAAAGCAGGCTGAGTACAGGCCAGAGGAACAAGCCAGTAGGCAGCATTCCTCCATGGTCAGTTCTGACCTCGAAGTTCCTACCCTGGGTTCTTGCCTGACTTCCTTCAAGGATGGACTGTCACTTGGAAGTGTAGAACGCCATAAACCGTTTCCTCCCTGTGGTGGTTTGAATAACAATGTCCCTCCATATGTTCCGAGTATTTGGACATTTTGTCCCCAGTTGGTGGCAATGTTTTGGGAGGTCTTAGAAGGTGTGGCCATCCTGGAGGATGCACATGACTGGGGGCGGGCTTAGAGAGCTCCTAAGCCTTGCCAGATTTCCTGTCTTATTCTGCTTCCTGTGCTGCTTGAAGATGTGAGCACTTGGCTTTCTGTTATGGCCACTTTCGCCATCATTATGGACTCTTAAACTCTTCCTTTCCTGTCTTATTCTGCTTCCTGTGCTGCTTGAAGATGTGAGCACTTGGCTGGCTTTCTGTTATGGTCACTTTCGCCATCATTATGGACTCTTAAACTCTTCCTGGACTGGAGAGTTGGCTCAGCAGTTAAGAGCACTGGCTGCTCTTGCAGAGGACCTCAGTTCAATTCTCAGCACCCACATGGTGGCTAACAATCATCTCTAATTCCAGTTCCAGGGGATCCAACACCCTCTTCTGACCTCCGTGGCATTGCTCAACACAGGCGCAGTGACATCCATGCAGGCAATACACTCATACACTTTTTTTTTAAATGTAAAAAAAAAAAAATTTAAGTAAATACTCTCCTTTTATAAGTTCCATTGGTCACGGTATTTTGTCAGAGGCACAGAAAAGTAACTAATACATTCCCCACATCATTATTGGTCAGAGTGTTTGATCACAGCAATAGAAAACACACTATTCTTATATCGATCCTTTATAATTTACTTATTCCTTCAGCTAATATCTGGTGTCTATCATGCACCATACACGAGACAGTTTTCAAATGAAAAAGAGCAGATTTTCTGCTGGGAATGGGGCCTGATTCGTGGTAGATCACATGCCTAGCATTTGTGGTAGTTTAATCCCAGGATGAAAAAAAAAATCTCATCCTTTCTCCTAGATGCTCAGTCTAATAGGGGAATATTGTGATCTGAGTATGTGCTCCCTTACAGACTCTGGTGCCCAACTGGTGGCTTTATTTAACAAGGCTATTGAACCTTCAGGAGGTAGGGCCTCGCTGGAGAAGTGGGTCACTGGAGGCATGTCCCAGGAAGTTCTTGTCCCAAGCCCCAACCGTCCTTCTCCTGACTTCTTAGTCCTCGAGAAGTGAAGATGCTTCTTCCCCACCTATCCCCACCAGGAACCGTGGGCTGAACCCTCTGAAACTCAGCAAAACAAATCCTTCCTCCCTTAAGTCATTCAGGTATTTGAGAACAAGAAAGCTCAGTATCACAAGGAGACAGAGGGGTGGTGGCAGAGGCCTAGTGAGCCACAGTAGGACTGATGTGACAGGATGGATGCAGAAGGGGAGGAAGGTGCCCCTAGCCCAGATAAGAGCCTGTGAGAGTGCAGGTGGCCCTCAGGGAAGACTCCCCATATACCATCAAAGTAACCTGTGTCTCTGTGAACCAGGTGGGGAGGGAGGCAGCAGAAAACAACCCCAACGGAAAGACTGTGGAGATCAAAGCGGCCCCTGTGTGTGCAGGGCATATACGTGTGGGACGAGAGAACACAGACAACAGAGTGTTTTGGGTAAACTGAGGGCTTGGCAACATCAAGGGACAAATCGACTGAGCCACGCCGTGTAGCTTAGGATTTCAGCTTTGAGTCCTCTATCTGGCAGCTCTGTAGACAGCAGGTTTTAAGAGCATGAAAACAATTGACGAAAGATTGAACTAACAACAATGGTAGCAAGCAAGGTAAGACAGGAGGAAATGCATTTGCGAAATATTTAGGAAGTGACACCAGAATGGATTGGAAGTTGGTTGGAGACAGGAGCTAGAAGAAGAGACAACAGAGGCCACTTCCCAAGTGGTCATGACAAAACAGTCACCTGCCATGGATGGGGGGATGGGGAGTGAGAGAAGGCTGATGGGGTGGTAGGGAGGTGTAGCAGGTCTTCTGAAAGTCATGATGTAGCCACAGTCCTCTTGAGGGAGTCAACCTGAGGAAACCACCCCAGCTTTCCCCTGATTTAATCACATGTATCCAGTTAACACATTTTCTGTAGGGGTGGGGGTGCAGTTATTTTATGTCAAAAAAGAATGGATTATGGGAATTGCAGGCCATACTCAAGGCTAACCTCTAGATTACATAGTAACAAGACCTGTTTCAAAACCCCAAAACAGAGAAAGGTCCCTAGGAAGAGGGACCCTCAGGAGCAGATTGTAGGCTACTCTGCTTAAAGACGAGCCGGGCAGGCTGGACCTGGTCAGTAGGAGAATGTCAATATCACTCAGAAAACCTCCAGGGGAAGAGTTCCAAAGGATACCCAGAGGTGCCAGGGAGGATGTGAAGGAGTCCCAGACAGACCTGCAGTGCCAGTGACCAAAACAGGAACAGCAAACAGAACAGACAGCAAAAGCCACTTGCTTCTGTGTCTGAGAAATAGATACTTCAAACACTGTTGGTCCAGTGGATGAGACTGACATTTTGAAATTAGACTGGATTTAGTCCAGTTGTTTGTTTCTTCAGAGACAGGGTCTAACTACGAAGCCTAGGATGTTCTCCCTGCCCCTAAGTGCTGGGATGGCAGGCATGCACCATTATACCCAGCAGGTTGAATGTTTTAACTCTCAAAAAAAAGAAAAGAGCTCTGGTTGCCTAAGGGATTCACATAGCTAGAAGTGACCAGAATGAAATGTCCAAGTTCTCTCTAAACCAATGGCATGGAGCATCATATCACAGTTCAGGTGTTTTTGGAAAAATAGCCCCAAATTCCTGTTCTCCCTGAGTTTGTTCCATCCAGTTTGTCCCCTTTTCCTGAAACAGGGACACCAGTTTCCTGACGCCACATGCAGTGTCGATTTCACACTGTCATTTTGTCACATTTCTTTCTAACTGGTCCTGTGGAAGCTACTTGCACCCGGGTCTCCAGGGAGAAGAGTCCCCAGCTCGCTAGCGTCTTTACTTGTCTGTTTAGTGTGACCTCTGGAGTCCTTAAAGGAACTGTTTAATCTACTTGTTCATTTTGTCAGGGTTCATTTAATTACGATTAGGTATAATAATTCATAAACGCTCTTAAAATGATGCATGTAAACTACATCAGCCATGAGCTCTTCCCTCCATGAATACCACACACACACACACACACACACACACACACACACATCAAATGCAGAGAAATACAACTCAAACACATAAAACACATACAGAAACACACATCAAACACACAAATACACCAAACATACACATTGAACACATATCATACATATATCACATACACATCACACATACAAACACATATATCATACACACACCACACACAAACACATCACACACACACAAACACATCATATACATCACACATGTCACATACCCATCACACACATACCTCATACACATCACATGCACACCACACACATACATCATACACACACATCACACACACAAACCACATCACACATAAGTTTCTACTCTTGCCTTGAGACAGCTCAAAGACTACATGCCACGTGAAGTCTCTGCTGAAGGCACAGGTAAAGCTTATTAGTTTTTAGCCTTAGTTTTGTTACAGTGGAATCTCTGGTTCGAGTGGAGACCTAACTGAAATTCCAGCTTGGTCCGGTCAATCGCAGGATCACCCCTGGGAAGACATGTTCAATTTAAGCCCTGTTGAAGAGCTAAGTGGAGTAAGTGCTTTAATGAAATGGTGAGCTCTTCCTATCAGAAAGTCCCGCCCCCAAAGGAAGCTGCTTATGAGGCTGGGCTTTGTAAGTCTGCCCACTTTTCTGAAGAATTCAGAAAAGCATAACCTCTCCTCTTCTTCCTCTTTTCCCGAGTACTTTGGGCTTTCCTCCTCTGGCTCCTCTCCCGGCCACGTGACAGCTGGTTCACCGTGGGTGTGACCTCTTTGCCAGCTTTAAAGGCATCGCCTCCTTTTTCCCTTTGCGCCTCCTCTGGGCAGCTGCTGAGATTTACAGCTTGCCTGTCCTGGGTGCTTTTATTTTTTTATCAATTGTGTGTATTTTATGTGTATGAGTGTATTGCCTGCATGTGTGTAAGTGCACCTTGTGTCATGCAATGCCCGCAGAGGTCAGAAGAGGGCATCAGATACCCTGGAACTGGAGTTACAAACAGTTGTTAGCTGCCATGTGGGTGCTGGGATTCAAACCTGGGTCCTCTGAATTAGCAGCCAGTGCTCTTAACCACTGAGCCATCTCTCATCCCCAATGGTATTTTTGTTTTAAACTCTACTAAAATTACCCTCAACCTTCCATTTGAATCCCTTCTTAAATTATTTTATTAATGAAACCTAGGTCCCAAAAAGAGGACCCCAATTTCCTCATAAATTTTAAAGAAGAATAAAACAAGAGCTTCAACCTTTTCTGCCAATTCCAGGGTCGCTTCTCACATACTTGCCAACACCTCACATCCCTTGACCACTGATATAGCTCCCCTCCGTCTCCAGGGTCTTCAGACCTCAAGTGGTTCTCTTTGCCCCTTCAGTACCCTGCTGTCTCTTACTAGGCCTCAGGAAACCCCAGAATGTTCTCAGGGAGCCGCGTTTTGGGGCCAGCTCCCCATTTTCAATTTGAAACATGGAATTTGGATTCTTTCCCTGGGCAGAGGACGTGAAGGATGTTGGAGGGGATTTGCCCTGATGTCACCTTTACTTTTGAAGGACACCAGGTGTCTGTCCCTGAAGTAGAGGCCAGTGAGCCAGGCCAGCCCCCTGTAAGGAGGCCCACGGAGACAGATTCAAGCCAAGGGGCCAGTTCTGGAAAAAGATTGCTGACTTATGTATTGCTCTTATTACGCAAACAGCCGATGCCCTAGTTAGACTCTTCCCCATAGGGGCTGAGAGCTGTCAGCGAGGACCTTCTTTTAAACTCTGTTGAAAGCTCCCTACTATTCAACTAGGCATGTTGGCACAGGCACTCAGGAGGTAGAAGCAGGAGGATCAGGAGTTCAAAGTCATCCTCCATTGCACAGTGAGTTCAAGTAGGCTGAGCTATATGAGGTCCTGTCTCAAAGAGGTCACAGAGCAAAAATAAGGTTTAATTTTGCCAATTTCATCACAACCCCCCATGCACGTGTATGAATTCTTGTCTGATTTCTCTTTAGGTAACAAAGATTGCTTCCATTTCAGAGGAGGCAGATAATGGACAGGACACGACACTGGTGAGGCCGGGTGTGCGCATCTGTTCTGTCTAGTGACGGTGGAATCTGCCAATCCACTTCATCAGTGTTGTAATTGATTTCTCTGTTCTCTGTGCCCTGCCTAACACCAAAATGAGCTTCGCCCACTACATTCAAGTAAAAGTTCCATGTGGCCAGTGTGAAGTAAAGTTCCCAGAAAAATCCTGCGTGGGGACTGAGCTGCCTCCAAAGCCAGTCAACTGATAAGCACTTCAATAACTGGAAGCTTGGAATGTTGCAGATCCAGAGCCTGTTTACAATTACCTTGGGCCGTCTGGAGCCCCTAAATAGCCCCTCCTTACCCACCTCTGATGATGACTTAGCATCCTGTGACCAACAGATTAAAACCTTTGGGCACGTATTAACTTAACAAAGCCCTAGCTCCATCTGAGGCCCATAGCTGTGATTTCTCATTTGCTGTAACTGTCTGCTTAAATGTTTCTACCAAGGTATTTGAAAAGTGTCCTGATTTATGACTTTCTTTGTTCTGTTACTATAAAAACTTCATGAAACTGCTTCCACATTGGAACAGGGAATTGAGGGATAATCTGAATCTGTGTTCCCAGGCCATGGCCACTCATATTTGGTTCCAGAATAGAGCATGTCTTACCACCTTTGAGCTGAGAGTTGTGCTTTTGTGTCAACGTATTTCACTTGGGCTAGAAGAACACTCTAGACACCCACACCTGTAGAACGTGTTATTGGTGTTGGTAAACATATTCTCCCTGTGCACCTGTTGCTCATCCTTTATTGAAATCATGGGTCATTTTGCTTTGCTTTTACAATTTGAAGGTTTATTTTACAAATAGGGACTAAAACCACAAATGTGCAGACTGAAGTTGCCAGGCCTGTCCATTGTCTACAAATGTTATTAGCTCCTACAGTTTCATCCCAGAGTACTAAGGAGCTTGAGCAACACGCCTCGAGAAGGCACTTCCCCACACTCATTAGTTTCATTTTTAAAAAATTAAAACTAAAGAATGAGAGGTTAAAAATACTCCAGGTTATTTTAACCAAAGAATATGTATGAACAGAAGTTCTATTTTCAAAGATACTTGAAATGTTGAATTAACTAAGCTTCTAGAATTCTCTCTCTCTCTCTCTCTCTCTCTCTCTCTCTCTCTCTCCTCCTTTCCAGATTTTTTTTTTTCTCCTTCATAGCAAAAGGACAGTGAAGTCCGTGGTTGCTTTTACCACTTGAAAAGAACCATGGGAACCCTGGGTGTTGCCCGGGACCCCCATCCAGCTCGGACAGTTCCCACTGTCCAGAGCTGACTGCTCCTGAGTCAACTGCCCCCTTCTCTGAGAACTGCTCTTGGCCAAACTGGAACCATCAAACCCCATGGGGCTGTGGCTCCAATTGCTACAGACAGCCCCAAGCCAGGAGCTGTCTGGCTTGGGGGCACCTCTGCAGCACTTTGCCTCTAGGGGACTTAACTCTGCCTGTCTTTTGTATTTGGGATTGCCCCCAGGGTCTGCTGCCAGCAATCTCCAGCTGCGACCACATCCTTTTCCGGCTCCTTCCCTTCAGTCCTGCTTCTGTGCTCCACTTCCCATGGGAACGCCACTTCCGGCGATGTGGGAAAGCTTTCCAAGTAAATCATCTGAAGATTGTCTAAAGAGAACACTGCTTCTGAGGAGCCTGACGTTAGATGCTTCCTAAAGAGATTACTGCACTATCACGGCTGCCTGCCTCCCCTGAACTGCGCCTCAGAAACGAAGCCCTTCTGTGCCACACATGAGAGCTTCTGGAAAGCTAGAATGTTTCACTACGACACTGAGACATTACTTACTGTTAGTATTAAGTATATTATCTCAGAAGTGTCTCTGGCAAAACCTTTCACTCTTTAACAGCGAGAGAGAGAGAGAGAGAGAGAGAGAGAGAGAGAGAGAGAGGAAAACCCTGAAAATCAAGTTTTTTAAATGGCTAGGGATGTACGTCAATTCAAAGAGCTTGTCTAGCACATAGGAGGCCCTGGGTCCAACCCCCAGCACCCACAACTTAATAAACAAAAATTTAAGATTTAAATAGTGAAAGATTTCAGTGATATGTTTAGAAGCAAGGAAGAAGGGATGAACCAACTTAAAAGGTTGCTTTGAGTAGCGAAGAGAATTGTATACGAGGGAACTTCTGCCTCCAAATGTGGATTCAAAGACACACACCCCGCAGAACTGTTAGGCAGCAATCGTTGTTTCTTAGGCAGCCTGTCCGTGGCAGGCTGTGGGGAACACATAAAAGTAATTCAGGTGTCTGGCCAAGAACAAACGGGATGATAATCAATCACCCAGACCTGTACTGCACTCTCTATGCTGTCTTGACGGCCGAGCCATCAAGGCCTGTTATAGAAGGAGAGAAACATTTGCAGCCAACTCTCAATGTTTTCAGCTTTAATGGAAGGACTATTCATTCCACAAATATTGATTTGCTATGTGCAAAATGCCTTGTTAGGTGCTGTGTAGACTCAGAGGAGTAAGCAGGCTCCATCTAGACCACCAGTCAGGCACAAAGCCAGGGAACCACACTTGGCTTGCAAGTACCAAGCACTGAGGACCTCCATGTGTCAATTTGGTAATGCACCCACCCGCTCTGCCGCAAGCATATTGCCTTCTTTAAACCTTCTCTCAGCTGAAATGACAGAGAAACATCACTTCTTAAAAGAGGTAGGTGAACCACTGTTCCTCTTTTCTTACGCGTGCGCTCACACACACACACACACACACACACACGCACACACACTAATTTCACAATAATCCTGTGGTCAACCTGCTGTATCAGAGATTAGAAAGTGAATGGAGAGCAGGTGGTTCACACCTGTAATCCCAGCACTTGAGAGGAAGAGAGGAGATCTCTGCAAATTCCAGGCAGGCCTGGTCTACCTAGTGAGATTTTTATCTCAAAAACAATGCAAAGTAGGGGCTGGAGAGATGACTCAGTGATCAAAAACACTTGCTGCTCTTACAAAGGACCAGGGTTTGGTTCTCAGCACCCACATTGCCAGTTCACAACTGCCTGTAACTCCAGTGCCAGGGGGATCTGATGCCTCTTTTAGCCTCTATGGTCACCTGCATTACATGGTGCACATATATTCAGGCATATAAAATAAATAAGTAAATAAACCCTTAAGAAATAAAAATAGGGGTTGGAGAGATGGCTCAGCAATTAGGCGGCTCAGTTCCCAGCACCCACATGGCAGCTAACAACTGTCTGTAACTCCAGTTCCAGGGGATCCTAAACCCTCTTCTGACCTCTGTGGGCATTGTACGAAATGGGTTCACTTACATACATGGAGGCAATACACTCATACACATAAAAAATAAAAATAACAAAATATATAAAATTACCGGCAGCATGATTTGAAAAAAATTTCTTAGAAGTTAAAATAAATACATTTTTAAAAAGTAAAAAAAATACCTGGGGTTCAGAGAGGTTAAGTGGTATACTGATCACTTTTGCATCACTGACAGAAACAACTTAAGAGTATAAGAGATTCATTTCAGCTCCTGATTTCAGAGGGTTTTGGTCTGTCCTTGTGTGGCTCTGTGTGCTTGGGCCAGACATCATGTCAGTGGGAGTCTGTGGCAAAGGAAAGTTATTTGCATCGTGGCAGGCAATGAGCAAAAAGCAAGTCTAGCCAGGGACCAACTATGACCTCCAAAGTCCACCCCTAGTGACCCACTTCCTCCAGTTAGGCTCCACGTCCTAGGGTTTCACAGACTTCCCCAATAGTGCCACCAGCTGGGAACTGAACTTTCAAAACATGAGACTGTCAGGGACATTTCAGAGTTAAAGCGTATCAAGTAGTTGTCTAAAGTCAACTGGAGAGATAGCTCAGCAGTTAAAAGTATGCACGCTGGTCAGTCCTCCACGCCCACATCTGGCAGCCCACAACTAGGGGTACCTGCACTCACACACACACACACACACACACACACACACACACACATAATTTTTTAAAATGAAAATCTTTAAGTCCTGGGGCTAGAGAGATGGCTCAGCGGTTAAGAACACTGGTTGTTCTTGCAGAAGACCTGGGTTTGAATCCCAGCACCCACATGACAGCTAACAACTGTCTGTAACTCCAGTCCCAGGGGATCCAACAGCCTCTTCTGACCTCCACGGGCACTGCACGACACGGGTGCATTTACCTACATGCAGGCAATACATGCATACACATAAAATAAAAATAATTTTTTTTTTTTAATTTGTCCTTCTGTAACAAGAGAAAAGCCTGAGTGCAAATCCTTTGGCTCTAGAATAACCTCCTCATGCCGGGGGACCCGTGGATTCCATAGGTGTTTCCCTCCTCTTCCTACTTGCTTTAGTCTCTACCCAGAAAGTCAGACTTTGAATACCACCAGCTACTCTACCGCACCAGGCAAACCTGTCGACGGTTAGATGGAGACTACGTGAACAGTCACTGTGGGGACGGTGATTCTGTAACCACCTTCCTTTGTCCCTCTACTCAGCAGGTAACGACGCTACACAACACAGTATTTCACTGACCAGAACCGCCTGTTGGTGTGAGCAGAATGAGGGGGAAATGGAAGCAAAGCTCATCCGGGTAGAATTCCAGCACCATACATGTTAGGTGAATGGAAGGGACCTGGGTGCATCCCTTACTTTGTCTCTGCTTCATGGTTTACCAACTTATCTCCTGTGAATTAAGAAGGGGATGAAAATTTTGGTTCCCAGCTTGGGCCCATCATTGAACTTGTCTGGGCATCGCCTTTTAGGGTGCTTTTTATTCATACACAGTCTCACCTACTGCATCAATAGTCTGTCATTACTCATTGGTGCCTAGGCCCATCACTAGGGCTGGTTGTTGCTGATCCACCAACTCTAGGAGTTACAGAGTAGCAATGTTCTGATTCTGATATTTCTTCTGACATTATTCAAAAAGTTGAATAAAAGTTTTAAAACACACATAAGAAACAGCTCATATAATGAAAACCAAACACAAAATGCTATTATTTATTTGGTCATAGTTTGTTTATTGATTTACTTTTTGGGTATTTGGAGACAGGGTTTCACTCTGTAACCTAAGGTGGCCCCAAACTCAGCCTCCTAAATACTGAGGTTATAGGAGTAAGTCATGATACCCAGCAATTAATTGCCTTTTCAAATTAAAACTTCATTTAGGATTGAAGATATAACTCAGTCACAGAGTGCTTGCTTGCCTAGCATGCACAAAGCCCTGGGTTCAATCACTAGTAGTATACACACAGTCATCATCAACATCATCGTCATCATCATCATCATCATATTGATACACCATCATCATCAATAACATCATCATTATCAACATCATCAACATCATCATCAATATCATCATCAACAATAACATCATCATCAACAACATCATTAACATCATCAATATCATCAACATCACCATGAACAACATCATCATCAACAACATCATCATCAACGTCATCATCATCACGAACAATGATATGATTATCATCATCAATAGCAATGCCATCATTATCAACATCACCATCAATGCTGTCATCATCATCATCATCATCACCATGAACAACACATCGTCATCATTATCAACAACAATGTCATCAACACCATCATCAGCAACGTCAGAGGACCCCAATTTGGTTCCCAGCATCCACATGGCAACTACCACCTGTAACTCCAGTTCCAGGGGATCCGATGCCCTCTGATCTTTGGGCATTGCACAGCACAGGTGCACTTATATACATGCAGGCAGAACACTCATATACATAAAAATAAATGAAAAAAAAATTTTAAACTTTATTTGCAAAACAGGCATCAGACTGGATGTAACCTGAGAACTGTAGTTTGCTAACATCTAACAAAAGATGAAGCCTTTGCATCTTTTCAAAGACAATTTTTAATTTTAACTTTATGTGATAGGAAATGTCAACCATAAGCAAAATTGAAAGAACAGCATAATGAATTGTTAGGCGTCTATTACACCTTCAAGTCACCAGCTTTGGGTCCATCCCATCTCATCTATCTTTTAAAATATTTGTATTTTATGTGCATGAGTGTCTGCATGTATGTTGGGCACCCATGTTGTGCAATGCCTGTGGAGGTCAGAAGAGGGGGCATTGGATCTCCTGGAACTGGAGTTATGAATGGTTGTTAGCCACCATGTGGGTGCTGGGACTCAAATCTGGATCCTCTGCAAAAGCAGTCAGTGCTCTTAACTGCTAAGCCATCTCTCCAGCCCCATCATCTTTTTACTCAACTGAATTGTCTTAAAGAAAATCTTTTTTTGTTTATGAACATTCATATTCATTTCAACCATATATTTCACTATCTCTAAAAACATACCTACGATACAATTATCCTAACAAAGTTAATATCCTTTTAAATTTCTATAATTGATCAAGTGCCTGATAAGCTTAATTTTCAATTGAATGGAATCTTTTCTTCGTTATATTTCCCCTCTATTTCCCCCCGTATTTGAGGAGGACATTGGATCATTTGACCAACAGAACCTCTCACTGTCAATTTTGGTTATTGAATCATTCAGCATGTTCCTCTGCTTCTCCCAGGAATTGTAAATGAGATACAGAGACTTGATGAGATCCCAGGTTACGTTTTGGCAAGCGCACTGTATCTGTGGAGGTCTGATGTTCCACCAGGCTCACGTCATGGCAGCCACAGGCATTGATGATCACTAATAATCATTGCCTATATCCCAGCCTCTCAACTGTGGGTCCCCTCCCTATATGGGCTATACTAAAGTGGAGGGGGTGGGTCACAAAAAATTGCCAATAGTAAACATTTTCAGAATACTCAAAGACCAAAATTTCATTCGAAATCAATGGGTAATGAATCCAAGGTGTCTCTGGCTCTGCTCATCCACAGCTTAGCTTTACTGCAGTCTTAGCCTTGAGCACACAGTGCGTGCACTTTTCACTGTGTGTGCCATTCCGACACATGACACTCACAACCACAGTGAACGTTACCTGAAACACCTCAGCTCGGATTCAAGGCTGTTGTGTGCTATGACTCAGAGTGTATTCACTCTACGTATGACATTGCTGCTCTTCTAGAAACAAAATGGCTTATTTATGGAAAAGAAAGACAGTGTTTCCCTGACACTCCTCAGCATGTGAGTATCAAATTACATCTATCTTTGGATTGGATTATGTCAGAATGTTTGATTTTAAAAATTGCTGTTTGAGTTATAGACTCAAGTATCATAAAAAATCATTCCATGAATTTTGGCTTGCGATCAAGACAGAATTACCCAGTTTCTGAAATGGCCCTAAATATGCTTCTATTCTACACTATATATTTATGAGAAGCAGTGCTCTCAGCATGATGATTATAAAATCAAAATATTAATCAACCCTGGAAAACACTGAAGATACTGTCTTGCAGTATCAAACATTCAACCAAGATTCAATTCTTTATGTAAAAATAAACAAGCACATTAGTATGCAAATTTGCTTTAATCTTTAATAAACGGTGAAATTCCATGTATACTAAGTAATTGAATTTATTATTTATTATCAGTAAATATTTTGTGTGCTTATTTAATATATCTATACACCTAGGGGGCACATAAAATTTTCTCAAACAAAAAAGGGATGTGACTGGAAAACATTTAAGAAACCCTAGGTTAGATGAGCTGATTCATTAAGGGCCACAGGATGGTGATTGTCTAGCCGTCTTTGCCTACTGACTAGCTGCCACATTTTCACAGAAAGGAACCTCCCCTATACAGCTCTATAATTTAATGAAGTTGATTAAAGAAAAGAGAGTGGATGTCTGATCTTTCTTATTTGTCAGATTTAGAAATAATGAATACTGGGGATGGACAGATGGCTCAGTGGTTACGAGCACATAGTGCACTTGCAGAGGACCTGAGTTCAGCGATGTCTGATCTTTCTTATTTGTCAGATTTAGAAATAATGAATACTGGGGATTGGACAGATGGCTCAGTGGTTACGAGCACATACTGCACTTGCAGAGGACCTGAGTTCAGCTCCCAGTACCCACATCAGGCAGCTCACAACTGCCTATAACTCCAGCTCCAGGAGATCTGATGCCCTCTTCTGGCCCCCTCAGGCACTGTGCCCCACAACTGCCTATAACTCCAGCTCCAGGAGATCTGATGCCCTCTTCTGGCCCCTTCAGGCACTGTGCCTATCTACACAGACACACAAATAATTTGAAACATACTTAAAATTTTAAATTTAAAATAATGAATTTCTTCTTTACCATTTTCCAAAGTGTGATGCATTTCTTTTTAGTGGTATGTCCTTAAAGTAGAGCGTTCAGACCGTGCTGCAGACCCAATCAATCACAGTCTCCAGCAGTAGGTGCTGGCCTCCAACATGTTTAAATCTTCCTTGAAGATTTCATTCACTGATGATTGATTCTGAAGCGTGGTCTGTCGTGCTGTGACTGAGAATGTCATCGGGTGAGTACTAACATGCATGTCAGCACGGCCGTCTGAGTCTATAATGTGCCATAATTACAGATTGCCTATATTACTGCCTCTTGCTCTATTTTTTCTATGTCTAACACAGCTGGTAAAACAGTGTCGACCAGATGTTCAGGCAACAACCAGACATACCATGACATAGCAGTCAGTTCCCTGAAAGCTGCACAGCTGACCCCGGGTTCTTTCCTCTTCCACTCACACGACAGGGCTCGGTGCTTCCTGGGCGTCCGTTCTGCCTGCTCCTCAGACCCTTCAGACCTCCAGCTCCACACTCCCATCCACAGTCACTGCTGAACTGGCTCTTCTTATCAGGAGGCAAGACAAGGGTTGAGACTCAGAGGCCAAGTCAACAAGCCATAAACATGATGGTTATCTGACCACTGAAACCTAAGAAATCACTCGTTGGAGTCTGGGAATAAATTCATTCATGCCTGGCCTCTCCCACTGATGATGTAACTGATCCCAAGTCATCTAATCTTTGTGTCTCTACAAGGTCATAGTAATGGTGATTCTTACCTTGGGCTGCTCTGAGGATAACTAAGTGTGTTTTGGCCTTAGATTGATAACCACCATTATTGCTGTTTTCTAGAGCCAGGAGGTATCTATGTGGTAACTCAGAATCAGTAACAGGACAGCTAAGTACAAATACCACGAACTGTGGCTTTTGAAAATATTCGGTCATTATTTTAAGGATTCTGAGGTCAAGAACAGTGTAAGGGTAAAAAGGAACAGTGAACAATAAAATTCTCCTCTTCCGGTTCTGTGCACAAGTGTTGATGTGGACACCTTGGGGGTGAGGGCTGAAATATGTTCAAGTCTTAGTTTTAAAAAAGTGCAAGCTACTGTCATTCCTTTAATTCCACAGTAGAGTTCAACGTCCCCTTTACACCCTAACAATACTTTCTGCGACTTTACGCACCTCAGACTGCAGCCTCTTGTTCCTCAAGAGTGCCTCATGGATCATGTCCTACAGACATGGGCAGTCTTGCTTCAGTTTACACGCACTCCCACAAAGTGCTCATGGCCTTAATGGGCTTTGCAGGCAATCTGGGGGAAGATGAGACAGAAGTTCGCCTGACAGTGTTGAAAGCTACCTGCTCTATGGTCCGTCACATGGACAGAGCCGTCCTTGAACTGCCTTTGACTCCGTGATGTCCAGTGGAACTTTCTATCGTGATGTCATCCTCACTGAACTGGTTCACTTACTGGCACACGAGGCTTCTGAATGCTTAAAATGCAGCCAGTGTAACTGAGAAAGCGAACTCCAACTTTAATTTTATTTCCACCTAAGTAGCCGCATGTGGCAAGTGGCTGCCATATCTATAGCACAGAACTAGCTTCTTCCCATAGACTCATGGACTCTGTCTTCCTCGCCCAGCCGTCTGTGCATACCTTCGTCTCATTTATGCCAAGCAGTTCATCCTGTACTAAAGCCACAGCATCTACCGACAATGATGGGCCTCCTTCCCAAAGAGATCTCTGTATGCTACGCAAGTCATGATTGCTGGCAAAATGGCTTCGTTCCATTGTGTCTGGGACTCCTGCTAAACAGGTGCAACAATAGTAACCCAAGAATTAAGAAATTCTTAATTCTCACACAGACACACACAGACACATGCATACACACATATACACAAACCTACACATGTACATATGCATATATACACAAGCACACACATATATACACACATACACACATGAATACACATACTTACACACATATACACAGACATACACAGAAGCACATATATATACATACAGACACATACATACACTTACATACATACATACATTCCTGCAGACACATACTGTAACCCAAAGGCTCCTCAGAAAAGCTGGAGTTGATCCAGGGCAAGCGCGGGTGACGGAGCACACTGGGAAAAAGGGTTAGAGCCACCGCCATAGTGAGCACAGGTGGACTGGAGGGTGGGGGACGGACAGCTCGTGCATTTCAAATACGGAAAAGGAGACGCCTGAAGAACCCGTGTTTTTGTAAGTCTCCCCTCCCAAATGTCACATAAAGTACGCAAAATCCAAATAGAATGTCTTATGTCGGTTCATCAATCTGCATCAGGACTGGGAGACCCTAGAGTCCTCAGAGGGCACACTTGTGGGCCCCCCAGGGAGGGAAAAGGACAAAATTTGGTGAAACACACACACACACACACACACACACACACACACACATACACGAGGAATCTATATCCCAGACATGCTACATAAAGAAAGACCATCCCAACGCTCTGACTGGATTTGTGGTCCATTCCACAAGAGGGAACCCACCCCTGGTGCTGTAAACCTACCTGGTCAAAAATTCGTGGATGGGAAGGTCATAGCCCCCAGAGAGAACTTTATACTTACACTATTGTTTAGCCAAACTGACAGAGTCAAACTGCCTTCTAAATACTGACATTTATGCTCACGGACAAAGGCTACCCTCAGCCCAAATCAAAGAAGAGTCTCTTTCTGATGAGCATCAGTAAACGCTGATACTCATGTGTGTCAGGTGCTATGAATGAGTGACAGCTGAGTGTGCACCCCCAAACAGGACATGCATACCACCCCTGTAAGGCTCAGGGAACCCCTGTAAGGCAGAAAAGCAGAAAGGATGTGAGAATCAGAAGTGGAGAGAAGGGATGTGTCATGCCAGACACAAACACTGCAGCATGAACTCACGGCTCTGCACAGGAGTGGACTGTCAACAGCTGGCACGGTAGCACACATCTGTAATCCATCACTCAGAATGTAGAGGCAGGAGAAGTGTGATTTAGAGGCCGGACAGAATTAGTTTCAGGAGACGGGGACTCAGCCTGCCCCCACCCTAAAATTAAATCTAGCGCCTCAAATCTCAAGTGTTCAATAGCCACATGTGGCTAGTGAGCATCACACCGAACATGGGAGACAGAGGGAAGTTCCACCAGGCAACAGCAGAACATTATTACATTCTTGAACTCACAGCGAAAAGAATCTGTCCACGGATCAGAAACTAGCAGACTGCTGCAGCCAATCAGCCGCAGCTTTACCCCGTCCCTGTCTCGCCACGTGGCTCTTCATCCACCGTCTTTCTCCCCCACCCCACCCTCCTATCAAGAATCCTTCAGATTCTATTTTCTTCCAAGGCTTCCCAGCAGAGGAGATAATGTTTTCCTTTTTATTAATGTCATGCCGCAGCCAGAGGAGCCACAGCCACAGTCCTGACGTCGTCTGTAGCCATGTGAGTCAGACAGAGGAAGTGACGTAACAAGTTTCTTATTTAGTGCCAATTGCTCACAATGACAGAGGCTGGCTGAGATGATGAAGGGATGCAAGTTCAGGTCTACTCGTGTGTGTGCGTGCGTGTGTGTGTGTGTGTGTGTGTGATGTGTGCATGTATGCATGGTGTGTTTGAATGGGTATGGAGTGTGTATGCATGTGTGGTGTGTGTGTTTGTGATGTGGTGTGTGTGTGCATGTGTGTGGATTGTGGTGTGCAGTGTATATGTGTTGTGTATATGTGCTATATGTATACGTGCTCTTTTTGTGAATGTGCATGTTGTGCATATGTATATGCATGTGTGTCATGTATATGTGAGTGTGGCATGTGGCATTTGTGTATATGTGTTCATGTATACATGTATCTGTGTGTGTGCGTGTGCGTGCGTGTGTGTGTGTGTGTGTGTGCTCTTGTGCAAGCTATCCACCACAGCAGGCAGGAACTTATCTGGGCAGTTCATGAGAGCTCTGGCACTGAGCTGCTATCTCTTTCCATCTCCTCTGAGATAAATGTGATCATTCGGGTGTGATGGGAGCGTCCTACATTACAGAAGCTTCTGGTGAGAGCACATGGCACTGCCGTGAGTGTGGTTGTGCACTGGTTTCCAGAGCAGCCCTGTGTCATCCTCAAGCACAAATGCAGAGCAGTGCACACGGGGGAAAGGTCCACCCGGCCCCCGCAGCGTGTTAAGTCAGTGCTTGTTTCCCTGGATCAAAGTACAAACAAGTGGATGTGGGGTCAGGGGCGCAGCTAAGAGGCAATGACTCGTTCGGTATGTGAAAGGCCCTGCGCTCTGTCCCCAACACTGAAAAATAAAAGGTGAAAGCTGGGTTTTAGGGAGGAGTGGGGTTCGAGAACCCGTCATCCTTCAGGCCAAAGAGTTATTGGATACTGAGAGCGGCTGGATCTCAAGATAAAGCTTCGGCTGCACAATGAGAGCAGCAATAAGGTCCTGTACGCCATCCTGTGGAGGGGGGGGGCGGTCCCTGAGATACTGTGTCCAAGGTTAGCTGACATCACCTAACTGGGTTGAAACACTGTTTTCTTGTGTTTCTGACTGATACAGGGGTTTGAAAAGTCCCAAGGACATTTCTGGATAAGAGGCATCTGCAAGAACAATGCACCCAGTTAGTGTGCAACATGACACTGGCACCAATCAGGGCAAGGTCCCAATCCTGGGTATGTGTTTGGGACAGAGGGTGGCTCCCCTATCTATGTGATGTGACACTAAATAAAATATTGTAAAATACTACTAAAATAAAGAAGCTAAAATTCACTGCTACTCTGAAAATAAAATCTAGCTATGTATTTTGGGTGTTTGTATGGAAAAGAAAAAGTGTCCAGATTCAAAGGCAGGTGGCTAGGGTCAGTCCTTACAAGCCATGTGAACTTGGACAAGCTGTGCCAGCTCTCTGAAACTGTCTCCTTAGCCTCAGAAATGCTGGGATTACGGACATGACCCACCATGCCAACTCAGAAACCCACTCTTAGAAATAAGGGTTACTGCCAGGCATGGTGGTGCCCACCTTTAATCGCAGCACTTGGGAGGCAGAGGCAGGCAGATCTCTCTGAATTCAAGCCAGCCTGGTCTACACAGAAAGTTCCAGGCCAAATGGGGCTGCAGAGAGACCCTGCCTCAAAAAGACAAAACAAAAAAATGAACAAACAAAAAATAGACTTCAGTCTCCGAGTTCCCTTGCTGGCAGCGTTATGTCACTTTTCCCAGGAAAAAAGGCTCTAAGTTAGAGAATGGCTTGTGAGAACTTGAGGGAAGAAGCCCTTGAGAACAGAGGCGGCACAAGGCGGGTGGGCAGGGTGCCACATCGGCCGACAACAGGGAGGGTTGAATATGGAGTGAAGCAAACAGCTCTTCCCAAGAGCCTGCCTGGCCTCCCACAGTGACTAGAGGTGCCACAGGGCAACCCTTCCCAGGGAAGGAAGCAACCTGCCAGGGCTCTCAGCATCATTTCCTGTTCCAGGGACACTCCATTTTATCTGGATAACTCATGCCAGGCAGCTTCAGGAGCACAGAGTGAACCACCAACCTTTAGGAGTGCTAGAAACAGATGCTGATGAGTTCTGAAAGTGATTTGTAAGGAAATGTCCCCAAAACAACCACTGGGAAATGGGGGACTTCAGGACAGGAAGGAGCCCAACCAAAGGTCTTACAGCTGGTTACATGGGCTCAATTCTACAACAGGGTTCTGGGGAACAGAACCTCCTCTGTTTGTCCCCATCAGGGGATACCAAGGGATCCATCAGCCAGAGGTTGGGGAGAACTGAAGTTCCCAGGCACTTCCAAGTCCTTGGAGGTAATCAACCGGGACTCCAGTTGTGAGGCAACCCATCAAAAAAGACACAGGCGTTGACTGCCTCTCCCAGGGGTAAAAGCACAGTGAGCCCAACGGCATTAATACAATAAAAAATACTATGAGGATGCCTTGAGAACTCACAGCCCAAAGTTAGAACTTCCCAGTCTCCAATCAACCCACAACCTGCAGCTCTAAGGTTGGAGCTGAGTCCCGTTGTTCTAGATGCTAGTCTCGTCCACACTCCAGCGCAAAGGAAATAATATCATTTGTAATCACTCATTCTTAACCGCACTGGTAAGAAAAGAAAAAAAAAGAAAATGCAACTAAACACAATCACACGTTTATACTTGTAGGACAAGGAGTATCTCGGAGGAAAAAGGAGACACTGTACAGCCCCAGCTGCTCTTAAACTAACCCTCCTGCCTCAGCCACCTGAGTGCTAGAATTACAGGCATACACCATCACGTTTGGCCAACAAAAGTAATTGTTAGGTCAAAGTTTTTTGTTTTGTTTGGCTTTTGTTTTTATTTGTTTTATGAGATAAGATCTCATGTAGACCAAGAAACCTTGAGCTCACTACTATAACTGAGGATGACTTGAAGTCCTGACCCTCCTGCCTAGGTCTCCCAAGTGTTGAGATCACAGGTGTGCCACAGTCAGGTCATCTAATCCACATATCAAACTACCTTATCGTGGTCATGACTAAAACTGACTTTATAATTCACCAATACTGTGACAGAATACATCATTTTGAACTAGATTTCTAAAAGTTTATTTTTAACTTTTACAAAAACTTTATTGAGAATTTCATACATGTATATAAGGTGTTTTGGTCAAATCCATGCCCACTCCCTCCCCTCCAACACCTCCCCTCTGAAGAGGTAGCCCTAAAGTCTTTTAAGGATTAGATACAAGGTCCCAAATACTTTTGATATTTTCAGGCTTTGGCTCCCAAATACTTTTGACATTTTTGGCCTTTGGAACAGAGTATGTTGCTAAGAGGCCCAAGGGCATTTTGACTTTTAGTCAAGAAACTGGCTACTTTTCTTTGGGGTCTTTTTACCCTAACGGTCCAGCCAATTCCTACTTCCTGTTCTTATCACACCATCCTCTGAAGAGGTTACCCAAATTGCCAATAGGGAATAGGGACGCAGACCACTCTGGCTTCTTCAGTGGGTCTATCTAAAAGACTCCGAAACTACATAACTCTTATCTCTAAGGGGAAAAGAAAGTCCTTGGCTGGAGAATAGGAGATGTGAAGGAGAAGTGGAGGCAAGAGTAATTAGCATTACAAGTTCTAGACAGGGAACTAGAAAAAAGTCAGAACAGGGCCATTTTTAAATGTTCCTATGAGAGTCCACTGGAATTCTTGACAAGGGCTTCCAAAAGCATCCCTCTGTTGGGTTCTTCCTCATTTTTCTTTTGTCTTCCAAGGCTGGACTCTAGAGTGATGGATTCAGGATTAGCTTTCAGGTATTTTGATAGCTGTTGGAGTAGTTAGAATCAGTGTCAGTTCCCTCTCAAAGGCTTCGAGAAAACTGAGGGGTTGCTGAGGTGTATGTATGACCTGAAGGTTTGCACACTGGATAGCCTTTACCCAGCATTTATTTTATGTGTATGAATGTATTTCCTGCATGTATGTAAGAGCACCCATGTCAGACTCCCCTGGAACTGGATAGTTGTTAGCCACTAGCAGGTGCTGAGAATGGACCCCAAGTCTTCTGTAAGAGCGGTCAATGTTCTTAGCCACTAAGCCATCTCTCCAGTTCTTGAACTAGACTTTTAATATAGCCCTCTTAATCCATGAGTTGTTTTTATTATCAGAGATTTTATACTCATTTGCAGAATATGAGGGAGGTTTCCTTTCAGTTCATCCTGTTAAGTGTGTACTAGGGAATCTATCCCCTGCAAAAACTTGGGAATTGCTTTATTTATTTGTTTATTTATTTATTATTTATTTGTGCATTTATTTATTATTTATACATTTATTTATTTATTTTACATTTATTTATTTATTTATTATTTATTTATTTATTTTGAGTCAGGCTCTCGCTATGAAGGCCCAGCTGGCTTGGAACTCACTATGTAGACCACCCCAGGCTGGCCTAGATCTCACAATATTTCACCTACCTCTGGAATGCAGGAATTAAAGGCATGAGCTTTTCACATACTATTAGTACAAGTATTTGTGAGGTTGTAGCCCCAGTAATAACTACCATATATCGATGCTAAATCTCTTTGCCTCTTTTTAAGCATAAACTATTTCAACAGATAACTGTATCAGCATCCAACATTTATATTAAAGAGGATCATTTAATGTATATTGAATCCCCAAAGTAGTCTGATTTAAAAAAAAAAAAAAAAAAATTCTAGATGGGGCTGGAGAGATGGCTCAGCAGTTAAGAGCACTAGCTGTTCCCAGCACCCACGTGGAGGCTAACAACCACCCATAACTCCAGTTCCAGGGGATCCAACGCCCTCTTCTGTCCACCATGGGCATTGCACAACATGGGTGCACTTACATACATGCAGGAATAACACTTATACACATAAAAAATAATAACAAGAAGCATAAAAAAAATCTAGAGAAGGCATCATCATAGGAGATCTTCCTAAGGACTTGGATTCGTGGTGGACAATTTGAAGGTTTATAATGATAAACAAAAGGAAAGGAAGCCACCTTCACCACACTTAAGCTCCGTCATTCTTATGCAGAGGTGTGGGCTCAGGGCAGGCAAGCAAGCTTTATTAGCCCTGCCATAAAAGGCTCAGTTTCCACCTTGGGCTTCCCCGTGACTTTATTGATCTTTTCTGCAGAGAGAACACTAATAGCATTTCTAACAAGGCCGCAGGAGAGGGGTGGCTCTCTCTCACCCCATGACTATTTTGAAGAAATCGGTTAGGTAGGATATCAAGCTGATGCTTTAATGTCATTTATCACCCTACTGATTATTTTACTAATCCTCATTATAATGTACTTGGTGACGTAGCACTCCACAATTTCGTATGATGCCAAGATGAAAGATCTCTATACATGTTTAAAGGCACAACTGTAAAGAATCACACCATTGAAACAAAAGGCCATTCATAAAATGTTTCCACTGAGTTCTATACTTTACACTACAGAACAAATGCACATAAACAAAACCATCAAGAAAAAGCATTTTTGAAAGACCATGTTATGAAGCCATCTGTTCATGAAGAGCTGGGGATGAACTTGGCTGTTGGAGTTACTGTCCTTTACTGTCCAGGTAGGAAAGTGGTGGCATTTGTATCTGGCCAAGTACACACAGCTAATAATATTTAGGATAAATAAGGATTGCAGTTTAAATTGGTAGGAATACAGAATTACCTATAGTTTAGGGATAATTGGGGGAAATTGCTCAATTTCTTATATTATTGGAATATTGATTTTGTTTCTAAATATCCTGTTATTAAGTTTATAAATTTCTATGAAACACAAAAAGCCTTTAATAGAAAACCTGGGATGGGCTGAGAGAACTTGGCCCTTGTCTAGTGCTGTGACAAAACCCTCTGACCAATACCAGCTTGATATTGGGAGGAAAGGGTTTATTTGACTTACAGCTCACAGTCCATCATCAAGGGAAGCCAAGGCAGGAGCTCAGGGCAGGAACCTGGAGCACAGACCACGGAGGAACGCTGCTTTCTGGCTTGCTCCCCTAGCAGATGCTCAGCCTGCTTTCTTATACAACACAGGACCACATGCCCAGGGGTGGCACCGCCCATAGTGGGCTGAACCCTTCCACATCATTCAGCAATCAAGAAAATGCCTCACAGACAAGGCCACAGGCCAGTCCAGTGGAGGAAATCCCTCACCTGGGGTTCCCCCTAACCAGGTGTGTCAAGTTGATAACGAAAGCATCCAGCACAGCCTTGTTACAATTCAAATTTCTTGCCTGTGTACAGCAAAGGCTTTGTGTCACATTGCCTGAGCTTTATCTGATTTTGATTGGCATTCAGCTATGTTTCTTATTCTGTTAAAGACACACTGGAACCAGACAAAAGATCTGAAGGAAATGTACAGGAAACAGATATTGATTTCCTTTACCCGCCCCAGTCTCTTCCAATCTTTCCGTATTGTGCTATGATGGATTAGGCCAGCAAGTGTTTCATGGTTGATGGGCTTTGGTGAGAAAAAAACCAAATTTGAGCAATATGCTAGTGAAGAGATGAATCCTTAAAACCAGGTTGGGGGGCAGCGCTGGAGAGATGGCTTATCAGTTAAGAGCACTGGCTGTTCCTGCAGAAGACCTGGGTTCAAATCCCAGCACCCACATGGCAGCTAACAACTGTCCGTAACTCCAGTCCCAGGGGATCCGACAGCTTCTTCTGACCTCCACCGGCAGTGCACAACACGGGTGTACTTACTACATACAAGCAATACATGCATATACATAAAATAAAAATAATTAAAAAAAAAAAAAACGGTCTGGGCATTGTGATAAGTATCAAGACGTATGTTCCCTATATCACAAGGTCCCAAGCTCCTACTTAATACATCATTTAGCTCTATTAGAGCCTAAACACAAGCTATTAGATTACTAAACACACCAGACACAGACACACACAGAGACACACAGAGACACACAGACACAGACATAGACACACACACACACACATACACAGAACCTGAATCTCAACACAAGCATCTTTGGCACATTTAAGTTTGGGAGTCATTATGGGTTGTTACATAAGATTACATGGGGCTGGAGAGATAGCTCAGAGCACTTCCTGCTTTTACAGAGGACCTGATTTGATTCCCAGCACCCTTGTCAGGAAGCTGACAACTGTTTATAACTCAAACTCCAGGGGATCCAATGCTCTTTCTTGAGCTCCATACCCATACACATGTGGCATATACTCACACAGACATGAACACACCTACACACATATATATAAATAAAATTTTAAAAAAGAAAAAAAGATTTACATATTGCTAGGTGTGGTAATGCATGCTTTTAATCCCAGCACTCAGGAGGCAGGGGCAGATACATCTCTGTGAGTAGCTAAGGCTGGCCTTGAACTTGTGTTCCTCCTGCCTCTGCCTCCCAGGTGTTAGAATTTCAGGCATGCACTATGATGCCTAGTTTATGCAGTGCTGGGATCAAACCCAGGTTTCAGGCATGCTGATCAGGCCCTCTACCAACTGAGTTACATACCCAGTCTCTCATACCATGTACTGTTTACTGTTTAAAATGAACTTTGCTGAACTCTGACTCACCTGCAATAAAGCTCATCCATCTTAAATGGACAAAGCAAAGGGTCTTTGACAACACGCACCTGTGTGAAGACGTCTGCAGCAAGATACACCACACGCTTTAATCATTCCAGTTCCCTAGATCCTTTGCAATTCCATTTACAGCTTGCCTGACCTTCCAGCCCCTGGCCATCAGTAACACTGATCTGCTCTTGGTCACAATAGGTAAATTTTACCTGATTAAACTTCTTTCCACTAACTTTCCATGTAAGTCGAATCCTATCATATGCCTAGACTTTGCCCCTCAACATAATGCTTTTGAGGTATGGCATTTCCTTTTCGATAAATACGTGAGTTGTTTCCAGTTTAGAACTATCATGAGCACAGCTGTTCATCAACACTGTGTTCAGTTTTTCCTGGGCATATATTGTTTTTGATGGGAAGTACTGGGTCATGTGCTAAGTTTAGCTTCATGAGAGTATGCCAAGCAATTATGTAAAGTGGCTGTATCATGTTACACACCCACAGGAAATGTTTGAGCCTCAGGTGTCCAACATTCCCATAAATAGTATTTTCACCTTTTCAAAGCCAGGGTTTGAGGAGGCATACAGAACGATTTTATGATTTTAATTTGCATTCTCTCATAAAAAATGATGATCACCATCTTTCCGTGGCCATTTTTGGCTCCTTTTCTGAAGTGGCTGTCAAAGCCTTTGCCTATTTTACATGGGTTTCTGTTTGATCAGAGGTAAACACACTTTATGACTATGACACTATACTCAAGTAGTTTATTCAAGTAGGTGTTAGATACAGTAGTGAGGGGTGGAGCTGGATTTGGGGGGCTGGGAGGCAGGTTTGCCCCCATATAAGTTGCAGAGTCTGGAACCTGGCATTAATCCCCCCCCCTGCCCCCCGCACCCCGTGTTTGGTTTGGCACACCGATTGAGGCATACAGACTCTGGAGTCTCTCCGCTGTGGTCCACATACTGGCTCTACTACTTACTGCTTGAATGAATGTCATTAAGCAAAGTGCATAGTCAATCTGTGCCTCAGTTTCCTCCACTGTAAAATAGGATAGAGATTATATGCCAGACCCTCAACTGCCACTGGGGTTCCAGCCCAATAAACCCATCGCGAACTGAGAATATTGTAAGTCTATCCTCGTAAACATTGGGGTGACCGGGAGCTGTGGGCTCTCTCCTGCTGCCCAATCCCTCATGAAGCTGAGAGAGCAGAAGTCACAGCAGTCTCCACTGAATTAAGTCTCCACCAAATGCTCATCACTGCTGTACCACCACAAAGTTGAAAACTCGTAAGCTGAACCATTTCTGATGAGAGCGTCATCTGTATTTACTTCGTAGGATGGCTGTAGTCTCTGAACGAGGTCATTTAATGGGAATACGGAGTGCACATGCAGAGTGTTTGTTCTTACCAGATGAAGAATCTGAGTTTGCTCATTAAAGCGATCGCCCAACCACGCACTTCACAGGATCCTTACTAATTCAATATCATTTATCTCCTTCGGTTCTCAATTCTCTGTCTACATCTCCTAGACCAGCAATATCTGGAGGCGTATTTTCCTCTTGCCAAAGCAATGGGAGAAAAGGCTAGAAAGGTGGGTTGTACCCGATTATGTTTAAAATTTATAGCAATCAATGGCAATTTGTTTCTTCCAAGTCTAGTTCATTTTACAATATTTCAGCAAGTTTCTGAGGAAACTCAAAGCTCACGACTATGCAGGAGAGAAATCCAGCCAGAGTGGGAGCCGTAACATTTGACAATGAGATTGTTTTATTTCAAGACAGAAAATTATTTTTCTCTAGAACAAACAGAGGAAGTGAAACTTTAACCACTTTTGGCTTTGAACTTCAGGAAGCCCTAAAAATTCCTGAAAGCACATATAAGAGGTATTAGATTACTATAAACAACGAAAGTCATGTGATTATCTCAATAGATATAAAAAGTTTGAAAAGGAATCCAACGCCCATTGTTCATAAAATCTCAAACAAGAAAAGAGCTTCCTCAACCGGTATCTTTACCAACCAACTTCAAACTTGGCGGCGAAAGGCTGCATGTTTTCCTATCCGTCAGGAACAAGAGGATGACTCTGCTTTCCACTATATGAAGCTTCTTTAGATAGTGCAGCAACAAAATTAAAGAAGAAAATTTAAAATTCAGGGCGTTCAGGTTGGAGAGAACAAAGTAACACTGTGACGGTTATCCTGGTTTCCAAGCTGACTAGATCTGGAATCAACTAAAAGACAAGCTGCTGGGCATTCCTGGGAAGGACTTTCTTGATCAGATCTTTGAAGTGGGAGGACCCACCCTGAATGTGGGGGCACCTTTCGGAGGCAGCCTTGATAAAAGGACATGGAAGAAGGAAAGTTTGTGCTCCGCCTGCTCACCTTCACCCTGGCTGGGAAGTCCTTCTGTCCTGTCGCTTCTTACAGCTTCTAAATGTAGACTGAAGACCAGCAGCTCTTCCCTTTCCCCACCAGGTTGGGACAATTGAGACGTCCAGACTTGTGGACTGAGCAACTACTGAATTCTCAGCCTCTCTACTGCAGGACAGTCATTGTTAGACTATATCATGTAAGCCAATCAAGTGTGTGTGTGTGTGTGTGTGTGTGTTTGTGTGTGCGCACATGCACACATTCTTTCAGTTCTGTTAAATTACAGAACCCTAGTACACTGTCTTTATTCTCAGACAGCAGTCTTATATGAAAATCTAAGAGTTTTGCTACAATTAATAGACTTCAACACGTATACAAGATCACTACAAAATTAAATGGCATTTCTGTATATTAACAATAAACTATTAGAAATTTAAATTCTGAAAACATCTTTCAGAGTAGCAGTGAGGAGAATAAAATACTTTAAAAATTAAAAATTATTTTATTTTAGGTGTATGAGTGGTTTGCCTGTATGTATCTAAGTGCATCACGTGCGCACTGTGCCTGCAGAGGCCAGAAGAGGGCACTGGATCCTCTGGAACTGGAGTTACAGATGTTAGCTGCCATATGGGTGCTAGGAACTGAACTTGGGTCCTCTACAAGTACAGCCAGTGCTCTTAACATCTGAGCCATCTCTCCAGCCCCTTAAGAATAAATGTAACAGAAGAAATTTAAGGCTTACACACTGAAAATTATAAAACATTGAAAGACATTAAGGAATGCCTACATTAGCGCAAAGATACTTTATACTCATGGATTAAAGACATACTGTCAAGGTGTCCTTTCTCATATTGATCTGTAAACTGGAAAAGTATCACTATTAGTGTGTTCTCTGTTGAAGGGTCTACGGCAAGTGGACAAGGAAAGCCCCAGTTTATATTAATCACTTTTCTGTTGCTGTGACAAAATACCATGACCACAGATGCAACTTAAGGGAAGTTAATTTTGGCTTATGGTTCCAGAAGAAGACGATCAACATGATGGTGACCCATGACAGCAGGAGGCAACAGGAGCTGGAAACCGAGATGACGTCTTTGATCACACACATAAAGCAGAGAGTGCGAACTGATGGAAGTCAGGGGAGGAGGTTAGCAGTGCTGGCTCTTATGGTCTTTATTTAGACATAATAAACAGGGGGCTGAAGAGATGGCTCATTGGTTAAGAACACTGTTCTTCCAGAGGATCGGGTTCAGTTCTCAGCACCCACATGGCAGCTAACAACCATCCCAACTCCAGTTCCAGGGGCTCTGACAGCCTCTTCTGGCTTTTGCTGGCATTGCACACAAGTGGTGCCCTTACGTATATGCAGGCAAAAATACTCATACACATAAAATAAAAATAATAAAATATAGACATAATGAACATTTGCAAGCCACTGTAATGGCAGGCACATATAAGAAACAGACAGCAGAGGTGGTGTGCCTAGTTTAGATTCTGTTGCTGTGATAAAATACCCTGACACAAAAGCAATCGGGGAAGACTATTCAGCTTAGAGTCCATCATTGTGGGGAAGTCAAGGCAGGACCTTCAAACAGCTCACATCACATTCACAGTTGAAAGCAGAGAGAAATAAATGCATGCACGCTCACTCTCTTGCGCTCAGCTCGACTCCTCCACTCTTCCGCAGTTCAGAACCCCCTACCTGGGGAATGGTGCCCCCCCAAACAGTGGGCTGGGCTGTCCCATATCAATTTACCTAAGACCATACCCCACAGACATGCCCACAGGCCAACCCACTGTAGACTGTCGCACATCGAGACTGTCTTCCTAGGTGAGTCTAGGTTGTGTCCAGAGTTGATAGTTAAAGCTAACCGGCACATGGGGATTAGCTCTTGGTCGGAAAAATGTTTCAGAGAGAAAGTAATTTCTGAGCGGAACTTTGAGAGATGGACTGGGCTTCATAAGCAAAGAGAAAGGAAGGAAATAAATACACAGAACCAACACGCCCATGTGAGATTGTATTTTATGAAGACAAGTGCCACAGTAGTTCCAGTCCCACAAAACCTAGAAATTTCCCACTTCACCACCAAGTGGAAAAATCTGATTTCTCATGTAGTCAGGTGGAGTCACAGGTTGCGGAGAAATGACACCGTGTCACTGTGTGATTGGGAACTTAGATTAGAAAACACTGTGCACTCTGGTTCTTTGGGGACCCAGTCACCACACTGTAAGGAAGCTCCTGGAAAGCGCTACTGAGGAGGAACTGAAGTCTCTCTCCAAGACTCCCATTGAGATACTGACTGACAGGCAGCACCAACTTGCCCACTGCATGAGACTTCAGGAAATCAGGTCTCCCAGCTCCCTGTCAAAATTTTTCATGTGACATCGAGTAGAACAGAGACAAGCCATTTCCACCAGCCCTGACCAAATTTCAGATACACGAGAGAAAGAGATGATTGCTGTTGTTTTAACCAGCAACTTGTGGAGTGGCTTATTATGTAGCGACAGATTTCCAGAACAATATCTAAAGGTAAAGAGGTGTGAAGCAGCCCGCTGTTTTAAATATGACACAAATAAGGGCATGTTTATGCATAACTCAGCTATTAGTAATAGAAACATAAAAATATGGGACATGTTGGCAATATTGAATTTGTGATGTGGAGAAAAACATTTGGTAAACAAACTATTAGCGGTGTAAATGGAGTGAGGTTGTGCTGTGTAGTCAACCGTGCCTGGACTAATTATTATTCATGGCTGTACCAGAAAGCGTTCTAGATATAAATGTAAACATGCTTCTGTAACGAAGTTTTCTTATTTTAATAAAGTAGATTCTTATGGAACAGAAAGCGTTAGGGCTGTTCAGTGTCAAGGTGCCTGCCCAGAACGTTCAAGGCCCTGGGTTCCACCCCTAGCACAGGCTGAGGTAGGAGTAATAATCTGCCCATAGCACATGTACACTCAGTACATGAAGCCCAGCTTCAAAAGTGATCATTTCGTTTTTCTATCAAAATGGAGATATTTCACTTCAGGAACAAATTAAAAAGTTCACCGCAATTTTTTTTTTTTTGAGACAGGGTCTCCTTGTAGCCCCAACTGGCCTGGAACTCACTATGTAGACCAGGCTGGCCTCAATCTCATAGAGATCTGCCTGCCTCTGCTTCCCAACCAAGTGCTGGGATTAGAGGCGTGTGTCCCATGCCTAGCTCTACATCATTTAAAAAAAATATTTTATTATTTTTATTTTATGTGTATGCGTGTATTGCCTGCATGTATGTGAGTGCACCCATGTTGTGTAATGCCATGGAAGTCAGAAGAGGGCTTCGGATTCCCCTGGGACTGGAGTTAAGGATGGTTCGCAGCCGTCATGTGGGTGTTGGGAATCAAACCTAGGTCCTCTGCAAGAGCAGTCAGTGCTCTTAACCACTGAGCCATATCTCCAGCCCCTACATCATTTTTTCAAAAGAATGTTTTTCTATTTATTTGTGTGTGTGTGTGTGAGAGAGAGAGAGACCGTCCATGAATGGAGGTCAGAGGGCAACTTGTAGAAGTCACTTCTCTCCATCCTATAGGTCCTGGGGATTGAACTCAGGTTGTTAGACTTAGCAGCAAGCACCTTTACCCAATGAATTGTTTTATGTGAGATAAGTCCCTACATTCTTGAGATATAAGAATATAATTCTAATTTGTCATCAATAATTTTTCTCCCCCCCAGTAACACCCATTTCCATAAACCAATCAAGAGTTTCTCAGAGGTTAATTTTTAAAAATAATTTATTGAGACTTTCATACAAGGATATAAGCATATAAGGTGTTTTGATCAAATCCACGCCCACTCCCTCCCCTCCAACTCCTCCAGTATCTCCCCATCACTGTTTTCTGATAACTTCATGTACTTTTTTTTCTTCTTTTTTAAATGGGGCTTTTTGCTACTCCAACGTTCTCCCCTCTGAAGAGGTAACCCTAAAATCTTTTAAGGATTAGATACAAGCTCCCAAATACTTTCAACATTTTTGACCTTTGGAACAGAGTATGTTGCTAACAGGCCCAAGGACATTTTGACTTCTGGCCAAGAAGCTGGCTACTTTTCTTTGGGGTCTTTTTACACTAACTGCCTAGCCAATTCCTACTTCCTATTATTATTTTTTTTAATTTAATAACCACATGATTAGAAGCATTAACAGCTTTAACATATTCAGTAAAACACTCCAGAGCAAAGATACATCTCTTTCAAAAGTGGCTGTAAATTTTTAGGTTCACAGTTGAATTAATACCGTTATACAATATTGAACTCAGTATAAACCCTGTAAGATATAAAATTGAATGAGTTTTTACCCTTAAAAGAAGATCTCAGCCGTTCTATACTCTAGTTTGGACCCTGTGCCATTCCTAGTCTTGGGGCCCCAGACACCTGGGGAACCAATACTGCTTCCTGACTGGTAATGTTTATCACCTCTACTATTTAACATGAAGTAAATTTTTATGCTTCCTCCTCAAATATGTCTCTTTTTTAAAATTTGTTGATTTTTCCATGTGTTTATCATATAGAACATCCCACACAGTCTTACTCATCTGTATACCCACTTCCCAAATGGCACCCTCCCATAACCTCCCCCCTCCCACATACTGGAGCCCACATACCCTATCATCTCTGTTACTGTCCACTGTGTTGTCGACACCTCCAGCCATTCTCCAGTGTTTGTCCATCTGCTGAATCTAGTCAGCCTATCTAGAGTTCCTTGTTTTAGAAGGATTGGCTGTTCCTCATCTAGCAGCAATCAGTTGTCAATATTCCTTTAGATAAGGTTGGGGTCTACTATTCATTTTCCCAGTTCTATGCTGGGTTACTGTCTGGGAGTCTCTTGTGCTACCCTGGCCTACAACTCAAAGGAAGGTATCACCTGTCTGGCATTGTTTCTTGTTATGTAGTCTTTAGCAGAT
>NW_008338533.1:4236218-4246488 GCF_000622305.1 Nannospalax galili | reverse complement strand
CATTTGAGGATCTGTTCCTCAGGGGTCACATGGGTTTGGGAGGAGCCCCTGGCTCCTTTCTTTTACCAGTTCCATCTATGTGAAGATAAGTCAAAGGTCCTGCTCAACCATGGCTGGCTTCGCTTGGAAGCATGGAGGAAATGATTCCTTTGAGTTGAACTTGACCCACCTTTTGTAGAATGGACACTGGTTCAAGTCCATCCCATGGGGTCTCCATGGCCTCAAAGTATGGCTGTTAAACATCCAATAAGGTTGGTTCCACCGTCTCGTACTTTTAATTACCAAGTGCTATGTAATTAAAGCTTGGGTAAAAAAACCAAATGTTCTCAGATAAACCTTGACTAGATAGGTATTTTGTTCCTTAAACTAGTTGACTAGACTATGACTGTTATAGATTAATTTTGTAACCTGCCATTTTACTGAACATTGTAATAACTCCTAGTTTTTTGGTAGTTTTTACATTCTCATTTTCTTTTTTAAATAATTATGAGACATAATAACATTAACTCAAAGGTTAATTTTTATGGCTATATGTAGTATAATTTAAAATGTTTTTATTAAACAAGAATTTCATACATGAATACAATTATTTTGATCTTATCCACGTCCACCTTGTCCTCCTAACTTCTCCTTGATCCATCTCCTGCCCCTTCTCAACTTAGTGTATGACTATTTTTTAAGCTGAAAACCTTACTTCATAGGCTGTAGGCGGGAAGGGGGTCTATTAACTTGAGGGGTAAAGATGTACAATACAGCGAGTTCATATGAGACTGTGCTTTGTTTCCTTGGCCAGTGAGTTTTCTAAAACATTTTTAGAAAATTCTTTTGACCCTCATTTAATGGTAGTTGAAAAGTGATATCCCACATGAGATAGGAATTCCTATAACCTTCAGCAGTTGGGAAGGGTGGGTTCTGAGGACAGATAAGCGGGCGGGAAAACAGCTGTCTCTGAGCTGATTGGATGCTGTGTGCACTTCATGGTACCATTTTTGAGAGACATGGGTAAACTAGAGTGTGTTTTGAAGAGAGTGACTTAAATGAGGAAAGAGCACCAACCCTGACACATGAGGGATAAAGGGGGAAAGGGGAGATGTTTACCTAAGGGAACATGTCAACCATTTTTAAATGATGACACAACCTTCCTGCAAAGGAATTATTAGCATTGCTCCACAGCCCCCCAAGCATGTGAGGAAAGGATTGGGAAGCTGTCTAGGGAGAAGAAAGTCAAAGACAGACACAGTTGACAATTAGTTGAGGCAGGCAGCCCTGTTGGAGACATTCAAGCGAACTTTTTGGAATGAATTCTGAATCAAATAGCTGGGTTTGACATCCTGCAGGGCCATTTCCACGATAGCCAGACTTGCCACCTTCTTGGACATCCCTGCAGTGTCCCCCGTGGGTGTCCCTAGCTGTGCTCTGACAGGTGCTCAGAGCACAGCCCATTTCCTTCTTTTGATTTCTGGCTCCAGGAAGTGGGTGCATTTGCAGAAGCCTCCAAAGCCTATGAAGTCCCACAGGAAATGTGCTCTCTGTCACTGGCTAAAGACCAAAGTCACTCCCCACAGATGGGCCCAAATAGCTCTGTGCCAACGACTCCCTGTGCAACCCAGCCAGTGACAAGCTATCAATGCCACCAACATGCCAGTGCCTGACTTCCTGCTTCCATGTGTTACACACACGGGTTTTATTGGCAGGAGCTGTTACTTCTCAGTCATAGAGTCTTCCTCCTAGAACTTAAGTAAACACTCACAGGGGTTGGGTTGGGCTGGGATAATCCGCGTATCAGGGTTCTCCAGAGGAACCGAACAGCTATGAAGAACTTATTAAGTCAGTTTACGATCAAATAGTAACAGTGGTCTCATCCCTGAGAGACCGGGTACACGGTGGCTCCTCGGTCCAGGGGGCTGGGTGCCCCGGCAGTCCCACCCCGGCACTGCAAACCTGAAGGATTCTGGGAGAGCTGCTGGTCCTCAGTCATTGAGAGCAGCCAGGAAACGCCGAAGTCAGCAGCATCGGGTTAAATCAACTCGGCAGAGAGGGAAGGCCAAGCAAGCACAAGGCAGAGTTCTTTCTCTTGCCCTTATTATCTGGGCTGCCACCCAAGGTGCTGTCCACATTTGGGGTGGATCTTCGGCCATCGGGTGAGCTTCCTTCTCAGGTGACCCTGATTTGTGGCAAGTTGACATTAACACCAACCACCACAGCCAGGAAGCAACAAATTGAATGTCTTGCTTAAAATTGCCTTTATGCAGGCCAGTTTTGTATTGTCTTCAGGCAAACCTGAAGCTCTAGTCTTTTTCCTGATGGGCCTGTTCTCACAGTTCTCCTTGATCCTTTACTGGACACCCACCCACCATTGCCTCTGTAGGTGGGAACTGAGCACCCTGCAACTGTGGCCCTCCTACCCTTTCCCCACCTTGGTTCTCCACAAGGAGGAGGGTCAGAAAGCTCACCAAGTCCTGCAAAGTATTCTTTAGTAGAGTCTGAATTATGGGAAACACTAAAGAGCAGTGACGTGAAATAAGGACTCCACGCCTCCTAGAGCTCCATAGTTTGGGGGGATGGTGATGGTAAAGCAGATATATTCATTTACTTCACAATCCTTACGGGTGATGTCTCCTTATAATAAAACATAGGGAACTAGACAAGGTGTGGCCCGGCCTTGAAGAGCCCACAGCAAGAGGGGCTCAGGGGATTCCCAGCAGTCACAGTGCAGGAGGATTGCTGTGATGACTGGGAAACTTTGCAAGAGGAAGGGAGGGAACAAGGGCAGTGGTTATACCGTGTAACAGTTCCTATGACCAAGTACCTGACAAGTAGAGAGAGAGGAAGGTGTGTTTTGACTCACAGTTTGAGGGAATAAAATGCCAAATGGCACAGAGGGCATGGCACTGGTGTGAGGCAGCTGGTCACATTGAGTCCACACTCAGGAAGCAGACAGCAGACAGGAAATGTCCCTGGCTATAAAGCCTCATTATTCAAAAATCTCCTACTCTGTGTGCGTTACTTCCTCCTTCCTGTTCTGATCTGTAGTTCCTTGGTGTCCAAACGACTCCCTTTCATCCACTGGTGGTGTCCGCTCTGCCCTGAGAGCCTTCCCACGCACCTCCACCCAGGAGCAAGCCCTCCATCTGCATTTCTGGGGAGCTGGAGGCACCAGTGCACTTCAGAAATGAATGAGACCCCCTGTCCTGCAGGAACTACCACAGTTACCACTTCCTCTGCACTGGGGATGAGGGAGGCAGCCTCCCCACTAGAGAGGAGAGAGCACAGCCTATCCGTTCTCTCCTGCTACCTTTACATGGGTCCTGGGGCTCGAACTCAGGTCTCTAGGCTTTCTCTACAAGTGGCAGCCAGCTCAGGGGCCCTGGCGTTCATATGAACTGCACTCCCTGACATTTTGCAGTGTACGTCATATATAATCACACACAGCAGCCCGGACAGCAGTTCCTGAGCATTGGAAAGAAGTCAGAAGAGTCAGGGCTTGGCACTCTTCCAGTCCCATGTTAGAAATTCATTGAGTCATTCATTTATGCAACAACCATTTGTTAGGTTCCTGGTGTATACCTTTACATCAGCGCTCTACTAGGTAGTGGGGACCTTAGAGTTTCACTCTCCCTTCCTTCCTTCCTTCCCTCCTTCCTTCCTTCCTTCCTTCCTTCCTTCCTTCCTTCCTTCCTCCCTTCCCTCCTTTCTTTTTTCTCTTTCCCTCCCTTGTTCCTCTCTTTCTTTCTCTTTTCTATTATTTATTATCTTTATTTTATGTGTATGAGTGTATTGCCTGCATGTGTGTAAGTGCACATGCATTGTGCAGTGCCTGCAGAGGTCAGAAGAGGGTATTGGATCCCCTGGAACTGGAGTTATGGACAGTTGTTAGCTGCCATGTGGGTGCTGGGAATCAAACCAGGGTTCTCAGTAAGAACAGTCCATGCTCTTAACCACTGAGCCATCTCTCCAGCCCCTCTTTTTCTTTCTTTTAGACAAGGTCTTATTGTGTAGCCCAGACTGGCCTGGAACTCACTATGTAGCCCAGGCTGGCCTCCAACTCACGGGAATCCTCCTGGCTCAGACTCCCAAATGCACTGGATTACAGACAGGCTTGAGCCACTGTCCTTAACAGCTCATGCCGGCCCTTCCTTAGTACCCAGTGTTCTTGGGGACCTTGGGTGTCTACATCCCTCATCAAGCCAGACATTAAGCAAAAGATCACTGTCCTTTTTCTGCTCTGAAGGCCTTGGTTTTGTTCTCCATGTTAGGCACAGAGCCCTCGGCCGGCCTTGCACATGCTAAGCAGGTGTTATACCATCAGGCCACAGTCCCCAGAACTTGGCTTTTTGAGACAGGGTTTTGCTATATGACACAAATTATGATCTTTGTGTCTCAGCCTCCCAAGTACAGGGATAACAAGTGTGAGCCAACTTCAGAGTACTAATCACTGGTAAATCCAGGGAGGACCAGCCAACTATTTAATTGCCCCTTATCACCCGGTGCCTACTTAGAATGGAGGTTCCTAATCAGGGGCAGCACTCTACCAGTGTGATGCTTTCTGCTGAAACCTACTCTGGATCCCTCAGGAAAGTCTTTTCTGTCTCTCATTCAACAGGGAAAACAGACTTCACATCCTCCTGAACTTTTCTGTAACAAAGTTAGAAGAATGTTTCCTTCTCTGTGGCTTCAATTAAAGCCCAGCGATGAGGGATGGAGGAGGGAGGGAGGGAGTTCATGACACATCAATAGACCAGAACTGGAAAAGTATGGATAGTGAACTGTTTGTCTTGGAGACTAATTCTGAGTCTCCAGAAACTGAGCTCCAAAAAACATGCAACATGCAACATGGGAAGGTGCCTGAAGTTCACAGACTCCGAGCCAAAATGTTGACTTTAAACACCAGTGTTGACTGCGGCGAGCCACCCATACTCAGTTTCCCTGTCTTCTAGTCTACACAGCAGGGTTGATTGAATGAGACCAACCCATGCCAGGCCTGTGATCCAGTACAGTCAAAGTACTTAGAACTTTGCCTAGCACAAGTTCAAAACACAGTAAGTGCTAGTTATTATTATTGAAGAGATCAGAACAATGCAAAGAAGTGAACTTTACTTAATCAGCCAATACTGAAACCCAGAAGACAAAATCCTTTTTTCTTAAGGTGTGTGCAGCACAGGTGTGTGTGTGGGGGGAGTAAAATATTAAAATAATTAAAATTTATGTCATGTGATGATGGTGAAGAGAATAGGAAGTTGTGGGCAGGGCAGGAGGGAAGAATGTTCTGGAGATAAGCAATCTGAGCACAGAAGTCTGGAGGCTGGTTGGGGTGGCAGGCAGATCTCAAGGGCATGTGCCTATTGGAAGAACTGCTCTTGTTGTAAGAGACAAAGCCTCTGGGCTGTTTGTGAGGAGGACAGATACAACCTGATTAGGGTTTTAGATTCTTTCCGTTCCCTTTCTTCAGACTGGCTTCGAACTTGGTATCACCTGCTTCTGTCTTCTAAAGGCTGGGATCGCAGGCCTATCCCATGACGCCTGGCTAACTTGTTTTACCAACTCAAACAGTCTCTCTCTCTCTCTCTCTCTCTCTCTCTCTCTCTCTCTCTCTCTCTGTTGTGGTATGAGGATGAGGGCGGTTACTACTGACAGTCCATGGTAGATTTGACCAGGAAATTGGCAGTAAGTAGGGAATGGAAAGGCATACACATTTCAGAAGACTTTGAGAATTTCATGTATGATTACGATGTGTTTTTATCATCACCATCCCTCCCTTCCCACTCCAATTTCTCCCATATCACACCAAATCCCCCCCTCAAATTAATTTTCTTTCTAAAATTATAATATATATATATTTATATATAAAGCTACTGATTCCAATCAGTGTTGCCGTATATACTCGGTGTAGGGCTGACCACTTGGACATGGGCAACCTATCAGGGGGCTTGTCCCTGAAGAAAACTGACTCTGCTTCCCTCAGAGGATGTGGATTTCCCATAACTCTTCAACCGTGGGTGGGGCCCTGTGAGCCCTTCCTCCATCCATGCCGGAATGTTGACTGCTGTGATCTTGTGCAATCAACCACGTTGAGCGCTTATGAATGTCACATCCTTGCCACGTCCAGAGGGCTTTATTCCCCAGAAGTTCTCCTGATCCTCGGGCTTCACAATCGGTCTGGTCCCATTTTCTTGATGTTCCCAGCACCTCGGGTGTAGGGGTTGGTCACAGATGTCCCATTTGGGGATGGGTACCCTATAGTCACGAGACATGGTTCTCTGCAATAGCCTCTGTCTGCAGCAGACATTCTTGAAAGCAGAATCAGCAGAGTTTGCTAATGAGTTGAGTGTAAAACTGAGAAGGGTCAGGGACAGGAAAGTCCTGTGAGGACCAGGTTTTTTTTCTTTTCTTCAAAGTTATATCCCTACTGCCTAGATTCAATTAATATCGAGAGCCTGGTACTCCTAGAATGAACGGAAAGGGAGATTTTGATTTGTATTTCCCTTTTTTGAACTGCATAAATTCCAGTTAAAACATCTACAAAGTACTGTTGCAAACACAGTTTCAGCAACCAGGCCGTGAACCCAGAACCCGATGCTTCAATTCCTTCCACAGGATGGAAGCTGACGTCACAGGACCCTGGCCCCAGCTGCCAAAGATGGAGGACTAAAAACAACTCTGACACTGGCCGTTAACAGAGGGGTGCTTTGTTAAAAAGACTCATGGTAAGCCAGAGAAATTAACAAGATACCCAGAGAAGCCTAGTACAGCTGAAACACTCAGCAGCAAAACGATAAAAAACAGTTGCAAAACACAGGTAAGGCTTTGCCATTTCTGTCTTCTTGAAACAATCAGGAAAATGAAAATAATTATACGTGGAGATTTCATGAGGGAAGATGAACCATTCATACATTAAAGACAGCCCATCAAATATTCTGTTCGGTCATAGTCTAAATACAACGCATTTTATGCTATACATTCTACTGATGCCCTGTGCCAGCCGAACACAGTGCACCGTGGGACAGCTGCAAATGGCTACACATCAGGGAAACCCAAGATACCCTCATTTCTGATCCCATCCCTTCCCCACCTGACACCCCTGAGTGCCACATAATGCTGCTGTTTTTTTCCCTAATGGTGAGTTCCAGGCTAGACACCAACACTTGCTTGTGGCAATTTTCAGAGAGGTTTTAAATTAACAGTCATTTCTTGAAGAAGGCATTTGCTGGAAGCGTTTCTGGTTCTAAACATAGGCTCCAGCCTTGCTCAAGGCTCTGGCGTCTGCTCCGGTGACTCAGGACTTCTCCCTCCCTGAGGAGGCTGATTTGCCTATTTCCTTAGTATGTACTCATGACTTAGACTATACTGAGTCTGCCCTTTCACAGGTGGGTGTGGGGATCTGTCTTCAGCCTCTCTGGGGGCCGGGGGGCAGGGCTGCTTCCTCACAGGCACAGCCCCCATCTCTCTGTCCTCAAGTTTAGAAGTTTAGATAAAGCCCAGTTGTTAAGAGGGGCTTGAGCTCCTGCATGGGTGTGCATGTGTGAGCGTGCGTGTATATCTGTGTGTGTGTGTGTGTGTGTGTGTGTGTGTGTGTGTGTACTTCATGGAAGCTGGATTTACAAAACATACACAGTTTTTTAAAAGGGAGCTATTTTATTATTCCCCGTTCCCGCTTTATATCACTGCATTTTACTTCCCCTCCAAGGAAGCCTACCCACCACCTCTGGATTTTCAAAGTGAAACATTAATAGAGTAGGAAGAGTTAAATGGGATGGGAAATGGGAGGGCAGGGCAGAGGACGGAGGATGGGGAGGGGTAACACTAAAGGCCTTTAGAAAAAGCCATATGGAAACATCAATATAGACACTTCTCACCGTATATACATTACAAAAAAGAGATTAAAAGAAATTACCCTATAGCAGGGGGTCACTTCCTCTACTAGACACCATAGGCCAGCAAAGTAAAAGCTCAACGCCAGGGATGGACTCCCTCCTTCGAAGCTGTTGACCAAGGGTCCCATAGACCCTCAAACAATACTGGCCATTGCCTCTGCCTTTGGTTATCCACCAGAACTGGACGGTAAGACGCTATTGCTGACAACACTACACTCATGAGCTGTAGAACAAACAAGGAGAAACCAAGCTGGGCTGACGTCAGAGCCTCATCTCTACTGCCTAGCTTTTATGGTGCTAGAAGGTGCTACACATGCTACCTGAAGAGAAAATTAATCACCAACCTCACCCAGCTGTGAATCCTGTAAGCTACAACTGGACTGGCAAGATATGCCCACCAGTACATTAGTGGCATGGATAGTATGGGGTAAACAGCCACTTTCTAATTAGTCCTTTTCATAGGATGGAGCCCATACCTGACACTGATATCGGGCCTAGGAACCTGTGACTAGAGAGGTCACAGGACATAGAGGAGAGACTAATACATTAGTCTACTAAATAAAGTATTAAACTGATTCCTAATGACTTATTGCTATACCCATGGACTAATGCATCTCTCAGCTCTCACCAGAGAAGTCTCCTCATGCAGCAGATGGTGATTAACACAGAGACCCACAAAATGCATCTCCAAACTCTCACCAAAGAAGCTTCCTTATACAGCAGATGGTGATTAACACAGAGACCCACAACTGGCCAGTGTGCAGAGAACAGGAGGCTGCAGAGTGCTGGCCCCTGACTAGGACGCCTGTATCAAGCTTCTGCCTCCCAAGGCTCTTTGCAGAAGAGGGGGCAGAAAGATTGTCAGAGCCAGAGGAGGTGGACGACCTCAAGGAAACAGTTTCCACACAGCTGGTCAGTTACTCATATGAATTCACAGCAATGGTGACAGAATGCACAGGTCCCGCACAAGCTTGAAACCAGACAAAAATCCCTGCATAGACACGGGGAAGTGGGTAGGAAACTCCTACCCCAGCTGAAGAGGTATTGGCAGCTGATAGCTTCAGGGACGGGGAGAGTCTGTCTCATTTAAGGGTGAGCCTCTTGGAAGGTTAACCAGGCCCCAGTGGATGGACCCACAGCAAAGGGCATTTGGGGTCACAGATCTGACTTTATAGGCCTTTATATATTGATATTTTATATATAGAATATATTAGAGTACTTGAAATGGGTGGAGGTGTAAAGGGGCTGCAGATGGGGAGGAGGGGATCTAAAGAAAATCAAGTTATAACATGAAATTCACAAAAATTCATTAAAAAGGAGTGAAAAAGAGGGTTGGAAAAATGGTTAATTTGGGCAAAGATTCTAGGGGAACTTGATGTTCCCTCAGGCCACCCACAGCAGGGCTCCTGTGGTCCCTCAGGAACCAGGGCAGCCTCCACTCATTCAGACACTGCTGCACCTGTTGGCCCCTCTTCCCCAACCGGAGTTGCAGTGAGCATTCTGGGAAGTCAGGATTGGACAGGCCACAGTAGGAGCCTTAGATGCTGGAGGTGGGAAGCGATGCTTCACTGGGTCCACCTGAAGCTTTCCCACTGTGGTGCAAGTGGGCCCTTCGTGTGCTGGTTGTGGTGTCTGTGAAGTGTACAGTGGGTGTCTGGTGGAGGGATCCCTGTGCAGTGGGTGCCTGGTGGAGGTCTCCCTGTGCAGTGGGTGCTGGTTGGAGGGATCCGTGTGCCGTGGGTGCTGGTTGGAGGGATCCCTGTGCAGTGGGTGCCTGGTGGAGGGATCCCGTGTGCCGTGGGTGCCTGGTTGGAGGGATCCCTGTGCAGTGGGTGCCTGGTTGGAGGGATCCCTGTGCAGTGGGTGCCTGGTTGGAGGGATCCCTGTGCAGTGGGTGCCTGGTGGAGGGATCCGTGTGCCGTGGGTGCCTGTTGGAGGGATCCCTGTGCAGTGGGTGCCTGGTGGAGGTCTCCCTGTGCAGTGGGTGCCTGGTGGAGGGATCCCTGTGCAGTGGGTGCCTGGTGGAGGGATCCCTGTGCAGTGATGCATGTTGGAGGTCTCCCTGTGCAGTGGGTGCCTGCGGGAGGGATCGTTTTCCAGTGGGTGCACAGGTGCGGTGGGTGCATGGTGGGGGTGTCCCGGACCCCACCCTATCCCGGACCCCCGCCGTCCTGTCCCTTTAACGCGCGCGCACGTCCGGGTCTCCGCGTTCCCTGCCCCGCAGCCGCCGTCCAGCCCAGCCTCGGTTTCCCCGGGTCCCTTCCCGTCACCCCCGTGCGGCGGCCGGGCCAGGCAGGGACTGGGCTGTCACTTTACTTTTGCGCGCGCACCCTGGGGGGCGGGGCGAGGCGGGGGCGCGCGCGCGGGGCCGACGTGGGGCTCGCGCCGTGGCGGGCTCG
>NW_008338533.1:4234070-4235895 GCF_000622305.1 Nannospalax galili | reverse complement strand
GTGCTTCCTCCCGGTGCTCCCTCTCGGTGCGCCCTCCCCCCCCCCGGACCCTCCCGCGGCTCCGCAGCCGGAACTAAGTCTCCGCAAAGTCCGGGCAGGAGGCGGCGGTGGAGGCGTCCGCGCCGAGCTCTGCACGTTGCATAATTGGTGCACGAGGTGTCGGCGCGGGGAGCGGCCGGGCGCGGCGGGGACCCCGGGGTGCGGCGGCGCCCGGGTCTTTGTGCCGCCGGGTGCCAGGCACAGTTTGCACCCGAAGCCGGCTTTCCTGGGGCTCCTCGGCAGCCCTCCCCGCCCCCCTCCCGGTCTGCCAGGAAAGCCCTGCGCCTCCTGACGTTTTGACCCTTTTACCCTTTTCCAGTTCTGGTGAACGTAAAGCCTGCTGGGTCTGGTGCCTTTTTTTTTTTTCCCACGACCAGCCAGCAATGCCCCATCCATCTTCCCGAAAGGAAATTAAGGCCGCGCAGGAGACACACCACCCTGGGCTCCGGGGCTGTTGGACCCATTTGCATGTTTGCAAGACTAAAGAGGTTTTCTGTATTGTGTGCTTTTGAGGGTCTGCACAGACATTTGCGTTCCACGGTATAGAAGACGGTGTCAGGACTTACCTCTGTTCAGAAGGATTTGGGTTTTTAGCTCAGACGTCTTAGTTTTTAACCCCTGAATCTTTGCAAAGCACGCTCATGGAAATGTGCTGAGTGGATCTTGGAATCTAAATATTTGTCTTTACCCAGGCGGTTGGATGCTCCTGGGCGCGTTGCAGTTCCATGTGTGTGCGTGCTGAGGACCGAGTGCTTTCGTGCCAAGCCTGGTCCTGTCTCCCCCAGGAACAGGACACTTCTCCCCAAATCTGGGATTGCCCTGCTATTTCCTGCGGAAAGATCTTTTCAGTCAACTTAAAAGCTGGATAGCGCTACGTGTTGGGCATATAATGTGAAATATTTTACATTTTGGAAAAGTTTAGAAATCAGGGTAAGAAACCTACAAGGCACAGATGACAAGTATGTGGTTTTCTGGAATAAAAGCTGAAGATGAACACTTGCGTGTTCAGTTTTTTATCACTGCATCCGGCGATCAGGCTGATGTGGGCAGTGGGTTTGTGGAATGACCATTGGATTCACCACTGGGTTCTGCAGTCAGACCATTTTGTTTATATGGAGCAGGTGAATTCCATCCACACTACGTGTTGCTAATTTCCAGAACTGCAGTGATAACACAGGTATATAGTGAATACAAACTTGGAAAATTAGTGTGTTGAAGGAGTATTTAAACTCTTAAATATAATATATTTTAGGAAAAGCCATCATATTATTTTATGTGTAGAAACCAAATTTTACTTCGATTATGAAGTAAAAATATCACTCTAGGTATTTTAAGATCTTTAAAGTTGTCAGTGGAAAGTCGATTTGTTTAGAGCCCAGGAATTATCATCTTTCTAGATCAAGTAATTGTATTAAATTAGTACCTTAGAAATTAATTTGAAAATACCAATGAAGATAATATTTTAAAGTTTTAATTTAGGAGTGTTTACTTTGTACTTTAGAGAGGCAAGACACCAATTTTATGCTTACAGTTAATTGAAATGATTTCTAGAACATTCTGTTCATAAAAATTAGTTGTGCCTGAGTGCACGATCATTTTGTCCCATGTTTTTTTCTGTAATTAAGGATCAGAAAACAAAACCAGCAGAAATTTCCTTTATTCTTGACATTTGAAAAGGAAATAGAAAACTTTATTTCTAAAAGATTTTATATTGGTTATCAGTGGCCTTGGGTGAACTTGTCATCTGTAGGTCAAGATTTCCATCAAACAAGGTGTCTTAAACCAA